>NW_015151044.1:0-28632 GCF_000732505.1 Cyprinodon variegatus
TTTCAGTTTTTAAGTATCTAATGAAGATAAATTGTGCCTTCATCAGTAGTAGATTAGAGCTAGTGGGCCAGTTCAATTCAGTTTGGGTCAGGTAGATATTTAATGAATATCTACAATTTATTTAATGAATAAATACAATTTATTTATGTCGCTTTATAATAAAAAGAATTAATAAAGGCTATAAAATATTTGCTTGCATGCTTGCATTTTTTTTTTAAAATAATTGCCCCAATTTTTTTTTTTTTTTTTTTTTTGTTTGGTGCCCTATTGTGCCCCTGACGCCCCTGCTAAATATTATATATTTGCAGCTGCAGTACAATTCATAACTTAATTAAAAAGTATGTACATTTATATCTTAAACTGTAATAATAATAATATCAATACTATAAATTAGCTTGGAGTTCACATTGGTCTGTTCGACATCAAAAAGCTCTGAGAAAGGCCTTGTATGATTTCAACGCTTTAACACGTTTTTTACGGTAAAAAGAAAAAAAAATAACCGTTGCATTATGGGAGTTAAAGTCTTTTCGGAAAGCGAACCCCTTACAGCGAACGAACGAGGAAGAACGGAAAGCCTACATATCCCATGATTCCTCAGCACTTACCGAACACCTGATTGTCAACAGAGAAATGTCTGCCGTTCGCGTGGAGGAGAGGCTCGCTGAGATGGATAAAGAGGAGAAAATTTGCTCTAACAGGTACACCGCTCTCACGGTGGGGGTTTTGTTCAGTGCCCTAAAATTATTTTTATTCCCAATTTTATGAAATGTTTCATTGTAGGAAAAAAAAAAAAAAATAGTGGTAGCTAAACATTTAAGCTACCACCCACACTGTGCCTTCCCTTAGTAACAAACTAAAAGCCACATACTTTGTATTTGCGAGTTAATTATAAATGTCCTAAACCATCGCAATATCCCTCGTGCACACGGATAGCCAACAGAAATGACTGAATCTTCATAGCAGGCGATAAGCTAACTAACCAATACATGCTCTGGAACTTTAACGTTCATTAAAGGCTCAAATGGTCTAACTACGGTGACAGCAAGTCCTTACATGGTGACAGTTTGTCCTTTCTTCGTGTTGTACCGCGATACATTAATGTTTTAATGTTGGATAAATATATCACATTTTCTCGTTAGGAAAATTAATAAAATTTCAGTTTTAGTGACTAAATGTCCATTTGAATATACACGTGTCATGCGGTCATATATAGAAATCATCTCTGCATCATCACTAGCCTTATGGTAGTTACCGCTATGTACCACAGGAGGTCGCTGCTGCATCACTGTACCTTTCACTTAGACTCATAAAATAACAGCATATAAGAACTACTTGTTTTAATTTGCATAGTTGAACAAAAGCAAATATTGACACTTTGCTAAAATAAAAATTGAGCTCTTGTATTTGGTACATTTTTAAGGTATTTTTCAAGGCTGCATTTTTAAAAACATGAAATTGTTCAGAGAGCTGTTCAAAATGGATTACCGGGGTACTTTTTGTTTTACACTTGCGTAAACAAAATGACATATTAAATTTGTCTAAGTCTAAGACAGGAAATGAATGAATGGTGCAAACACAGAGTAAAAGATTTAAAGTGGAATAAGTAAAGAAAGAAATAAGTTATATAAGTAGATTGATAATATATGTAGACTAATAGGTATTGGGTGATGTAGTGGAGATGTCTGCGTCTAAGGACGGACTGCTGCTAGTAGGGACCTGTTTTGGATGTGTGTGGTCCTGGTCCAGAGGAGGAAGGACTGAAAAAGTGTCTAGGGTGAGGGAGGTCAGGTCCAATCCTATATGCATATGTCTAACTTCTGGAGATAAAAAGATTGAGGAAAGATTAGAGTTTGTATCCAATCACCTTCTCTGCTGAATGGGCAATCCGCTGCAACTTGTCTCTATTCGAGGCTGCGGGAAACTAGACTATGATAATTAAGATGAGAACGGACTGTTGTAAAATGATGTTGTAAAAGTTCACCATCATCTTCCCAGGAAGGTGAAACTGTTTTTAGCTGCAATAGAAAGTAAATTGGAAAGCAAAATGACCAGATGTGCAGCTGTTAGTCAACAGGGAGAAAAGGAGAGGAGAAAAAGCGCATCCTTTGGGGAGGATCAAGTATTGATGTTCACAGACATGCTGCTCCAGCTTTATGAGCTGCTGCCTCACTGTTATGAAGTCAGTAATCCACCTGCACTGGGGGCCAGACTCATTCAGCTTGGAGAGCTTGTCTCTAAGCAGACATGGGGGTTGATGTGCAAAGCTGAAGGATGCTGAGGAGGGGGACCATGATGGCGGCATCATCCACAGAACTGTTGGCTCTGTAAACTGTGGTTTTGGAGTGTTAAAGTCGTCGGGAACCAGCCGTTCCAACCGTTGCATTTACGAATTCTCCAGAGTGGTGCCCGACTTTACACGAGTGAATAAAGTACGCGATTGTTGTGGCGGAACATTCGCAAGCAAGTTTGGTTGTGGCCGGTGTCTCGGAAGCATCTTGCTAACCAGTTAGCAACTTAATGCTAGTAGGTTCCCAATGGGAAATTACATTGGTACCAAGTAGCACTTAGCAACAACACTGTCAAGGAATGCTATGGACAGCAGAAAACATGCAAGAGGAGGAGAGTTTTGTGTCGGAGGTTGTGGAGGAGTCACCTCAATCATACATTTATTTAGAGGAGGAAAGTGGGGACAGAGTTGTTATGGAAGAGGACGCCGGGGCGACAGAAGCTTGGTTTGGTGAAGAAGGCTTACAGCTGTAGATGTTTGAGCCCTTGCCTCGCAATGCTGCCAGTTCTGTTAGCTCTACGCCTGCCGAAGAGAAAGACGTCCATCCCCTTAACACTGGGATGTAACTCAAGGGTAAAGCAAACGAGTCTTATTTTCAACCGTTGCGTATATTAGCTGCAAAATATAAATCAAGATGCTATGACCGGAAAATGACCGTTGATATATGATTGGCAAAATTTAGGTGTACAAGCTGACGTATAACTAACTTGCCTGCATAAGATAAAGGAAAAAAAAAACAGATTTTAAGACAGGGTTTTTTTCTCTAAACTTTGGGACAAAATGGCCTGATAAAGAGTAAATTCATATACATGTTTAAGCCAGAATGATTTGACATTTAATTATGGCTTCCCTATAACTTTCAAAGTTTGTAAATCATTGTGGAAATGTTTTTTACTTGGGGAAAAAAAAAACGGTTTTGTTTGCGTTTTCCTACTAAACGTGTAACCATCAATGTTTGGTATTAAATGGGGAGTTAGTTTGCTGGTATTTCATTAACAACGTTGTTTTTGCAGGTTAAAAAGCACAACCTTATAGACACATCTGACTCATACCTCTGATAGAAAAGCCTCATAATGCAGCCCATTCATTTAATCATAAAGATTAAACTTCTGTTTGTCATGAAAATCACACCAGATCTTCCCTTCCCCATATTCCTTGTTTCTCTCATTTTGCCTCTGCTGTGTTAGACTTGGCCTTGGAGCTGTAGCCATAGAGAGCAGCTTGAATGTTTGACATAGCAACTAGCCGGAGCTTCTTGTTTCACTGTGGCTTTCTTGTCCTGCAGCTGTCTTTAACCTGCACTTTAAAGCTACTGCCACATTCCCAAAACCACATTTAGGATCAGAGGAATTTCCTTGTGGTTTGATCTAGGGAGAAAACACAAGCTGGCTTTGTTTGTCGAAGCTCAGAATAATTGTAGAAAAATAAATGTTGGTTTAGACTAAGCCGCTTCTTCAGTGTTGTTGTTTTTTTTGTTTTGTTTTTTCCTAAGTTTGAGAAAATGTTAAATAATAATAATAAACTTGATATTTTCTTTGCTTGTCCGTCCGTGCATGTTGTGTCCCAGGAGCGTAAGGGTGCAGTTGGATACGAATGTTGCCGACGGCCTGTTCTTCAGACTTTCAGCTGATTGAGCAGGAGTGTTGGGTTTCATCATGCTGTTTATTTCCTCCGTCCTCAGTGGGAGTGACGACTGGGAGGATCACAGATCTGTGTGTGTGTGTGTGTGTGTGTGTGTGTGTGTGTGTGTGTGGGTGTGTTTGTTTGCAGCAGCGTTGACATCTCCAGTCTCGGTGTCAGACGGAGATGTAGCCAGTCTCTGCAGGGTACAAGCACATTGCGTCCTCCCTGCTCTCCTCCTCCATCACCTCCCTTCCTTCTCTCTGTTTCTCCATCTTGTCACCTCTTCAGCTAAGCCTTGGATCCAGTCAGCATCATAGTGCAACAACAGCTAACTGAAAAGTTTCTTAATGTGAGTCGCTGTCATCTAGTCCCGCTGTCGATCTCCAGTTGCATTTAGCAACACCGACTGTCCAAACTGTAGTTGTTTATGCCAGCGTTAGGGAGGTAGGGCTCTAACCTGATGCTATTAATACAAACTAATGAACACAATCTGGAAAGGGGGTAGGTGATCCTCTTAGATTTGCTGGCTGAACAGCCAAAGGGGAGGAGCAGGGAAAGAGGAGGGAAAAGCTGTGCTTTACTTTCACACTGTCGTGCTCTCCTACAGCCAAGCTCTGGACTCCTCATCTGTTCAAAGAACTGGAGAATCTGAAAGCTAAACACATGCTTTAAGTTTCGTTTCTTGCCCAAGTTGATTTCCCCTCATATCTCTAATTCCTTAGATTCTCTGGCTGTTTTTTAACAAGGGGCGTGGTGTTTAAACCTGTTATTGTGCTCCGATGTATTAAAATTATTACCTGTTGGCCGTAGTGTTGAACTGACACACAAAGCAAATCTGAAATACTTCCTACCATCATGAACACAATACCAGCTTACTCAGGAGCTAGAATATCAGGCTGTTGGACTCTTAGATCCGATGGCAGGTAAGTGTCTTATTTAATTCTTTTTCAATGATTTCATCTTTCTTTTTTAAGGTTATAAAGGTGCCTTTTTTGGTGAATGCGTAACTTTAATTTCGAGCTCCGATTGGTGTTAAACTTTGGCTCAAATGAATGTGGGTTTTATACTATGAACATTTGGATTAAATCATGACTGCATCTTTTTATAAATCTACTTTTATGTTAACTAAGACAAGAGCGACTTTTGGCTTGTTTTATAGCGTTTAAATGTCCTCGTGTTTGCAGTTTTATTCATTGACAATTATTCATATTCCATGTGTGCTTCAGAGGGTTTTCTTGTTTACCAGCAGTCTGACCTTTTGTCAGCCTTTTTTTTCTCATTTCAAAGCTGCATTCATAGTTTGCACTTAACATTTGGGAGCAACGAACAAAAGCATGATTCAGCACAGTCAGGAGGGCTAATCTCTTATGGCTCCCTGGTTTGGCTTTAACAGATAACCCAGTTTGAATGAACCACGTCTCATATGTAGCTCTTTGCGTCCACTCCCTTGCTTCACCCAGGTGACTCTGATTAGATAAGATAAATCTTTGCCCTTTTTTTGTTTGTTTACCAAACCCCCCCTGGAGACTCCACCTGAGGAGGTATATGATCCCTGTAAAGAATTTAGAGACTGAGAGTTGACTGGATGATTGCAAAGGTCTAGGAATTTCTCTCTTCTAGTCTGCTTTCTACAGTTATGGCCTCTGGCTCTTTACAGTCCTCTCTGGGTGAGGTGTGGATGTCTCGAATACTAAAGTAAGTGCTGCTAAAAATTAGATGCGAGGTAGATTTCTGTCTTAGAATAGTTTTGAATGATTTTCCATTAGTGGTGAATCAGAAGAACTTTAATGCTTTGTTTTTCGGTTAAGTATGACTCATTTGGCCAATGCAGGAATGCTGCAGATCCACAGAGAAAGTTGAGCCTCAGAGAGGTGATTCTGTTTGATGATTAGCCACTGCCATTATGAGCTCAATAACATTTTACTGCTGCAAATGAAGCAGCCATAATACTGCTTTTGCAGTTCCAAGCCACTATCAGTTTCTGTAGATGCAGGAGTTTGGTAATGAGTCACAAAACACTTGCAGTAGTCAGTATTCTCACAAAACACACAACTGCCCATTGAGTTTACTTTGAGTAATTTATGCAAAACTACTCCATGCCTCTGTCCTGTCAGATCCTCATGCCTGATTTGAATCAACTTGATGTTATTTGTTTACTGCCTGGTTACTGAGATGATGAATTTGCTTAGTAGGTACTAGTTGCATGATTCAGCAGGTTAGTAACGATCGACACATGAACAAAGACTGGATTTATGCCTCAATTTTTCATTCACACACCATTTATGTGTGAATGAAAAATTGAGGTATGGTTTTGTTCAACTTCTGGAGGTCCTGAATTGAAAAAAATAAATTCTAAGATCTGATAGTGGTATAGCCTGCCATCAATGTCTTCTTCAAATTCAGGAATCTGCTGCTTTACAGGTAAAAACATTGTATTTCTATGTGTTTTCAAAGTCCAACACTCTATTTGATTTTGGACCAGACATTTTTGTTTCAGTCCAAAAGAGCTGGAGCTTTTTGAAAGAGAAAAGATGGAAATCTTTGTGATTCCAATAGATTTGGTTCTACATGACATGAACACAGTGAAGCAATTATTGTCCATCAAATAAACTCCCAGTGAAAACACAAAGATGTTTGTGACTTCAATGCTATAAAAAGTTCAAGGTTGATAAATGCTTTGTATCTGTGCACCAATTAAACATGGGATTGCACCTCCTAAATCGCAACTTCTGAACTGTGTGAGATAACAAGATTACAACCTCACTTTCACAGTATTAGGATCTTTCAGTTCTGGGTAAAGCACAGTTTACAGCTGTTAACAATGTGCCCGTCTTGTCATTTTGTTTTTTTTTTTTAAAACAAAAGCTATACACAAATTCAAAATCTATTATTTCATATTAAAACATGTTTTAATGTTGAGAAACATAATATCTTCTAAGCATAGATTAGATTCATGGATTAACTTCTTTTTATCATTTGCATTTATCCTTAAATCAGCTGTAAAAGCTCAATTTTAGCTGCCCCGTTTTCTAAATCAGTGTACAAAGTTCAGTTGCTGAAGATTGGAGAAAAAACCTAAACATTAACACGGAAGGAGGTTCAGTAGTTCATCACTGGTACAGTCTTGTTTACTATCAGTTAACTGGGCCACTTTTCATCAGGTTGTGTTTTTACATGCAGGATTTTTCCTGTATTCATGCATTACGCATAAAAATGGTCAACTTTATAAATCATTAAATAAATAAGTTGTTTTGATTCATATGAACCATAAAAGGCAACTTCAGATTGAGGTATATTTAAAAACTGAGAAAACAAAGACGATTTTCTCCTTGCTGGCTCCAGACACTGATCCTGTGACCTGCTGTGTGTTTGTTCATTTAAAGTGGAGGCAGTGAGGGATCGCTGGACAGACTGCTTCCCTCTGTCGGCATGGGCCTTTCTCCCAGGAAGAGGACCACCAGTCAGTGTAAATCGGAGCCTCCGCTGCTGCGCACCTCCAAACGAACCATCTACACAGCTGGTCGCCCACCGTGGTACAACGAGCATGGGACACAGTCCAAAGAGGCCTTTGTCATTGGTAGGAAACTGTTCATAAACAGATATGTTTTATCAGGATCAATTCCTCCTGTTATTTTGTAACGGTGAGACATTAACTAAAAGTAAAACATTTTTCTGTGTGTGCCAAACCATGTGTATGGTCAGTTGTATGCTTTCAGTCTTACTTTTGTAGATTTTCTTCTCCTGTCCTAAATGACCTTTAGTTATTACTTCTTTGTGCTCCATTTTATTTAGAAGTTGCTTTAATCCACGTGTGTATTTGGAAACCATCTCTTGACAATATTTGTTCATTTACTGTGTTGTATTTTTGACTGGGGTGCTAAATAAAAGACAAAACTACAAGTCCCATAATGCAATTCTGCAAATCGTCTTGTTGGTTGACAAGTTTTATTCAGCCTACAGAGAGAACTGGCTTTTCTAAATCTGTTATTAATAACTAGGATTAAGCTTCCTATATATACCTGAAAGGAATTAAAAGTTAGCCACTATGGATTAAAGCATTTATATCAAAAACAGATTAAAAGTTGAAGCTGAGATGCTTAACTTGCTTCAGATATGAAAACATTTTAGGTTTTGCTTATTAGATAATATCTTAGGTTATTTGATTTTGTTATTCATTAAAGTTTGGGGGTTTTAAAGTTAAAGAAAACTGAAGAGTACCGTACTGCAGGGTCAGGGTACCAACAATTATTCAATCAATGCCGCAAAATGTATTCCTGAAGCAGGTCCCAATGGAATTTTATAAAGATTTAGTTTTTGGTTTCTCATCCACCAATAATAGCAGAAACTTCCAAAAGAAAATCACCTCTTAAGCATTTTGCAGGGGAATCAAGTCTTTAAATCCTGTTAAAAATGTTTGTCCTAATTTTGATTAGATCCTATTTCTTTCAATTTATTTATAAAGATATTATTTTGCAGAAATTCCAGGTTACTGGATTACTTTTTATTGAGCCTACCTTGTTCTTTCACTGCAATGACTATCTATGGTAACTGAAAGTTGAAAGGGTTTTTGTAAATAAGAATCTTACAAATCAACCAAACACATCGGGTTCCTGTCTTCTAAGAACAACTACTAGATCTGATCTATAGAAAGGCCCTGATATTTCCAGACTTTTGATTCTTTTATCATTGCTGCATAAAATGCATCCTATGTAATAATAAACAGATCATACAAACATTTTTGTTATGCAATATATCCATATTGTTTACTATGGTGTGAGAAAACTCAGGCCAGAGAGAGCTGGATGTTAGTGAAAGTAAGCCAGGAAGTGTGACAAACTCCTACGCATTGCTGCCTCAGTGCTTCACCATCTAAGAGGCACAACTGAATCTTTGAATCAGACTCTAAATAAGAACAAGATTCAGACAATTTGATTTAAAAAATAAAATTATCCACGGTAAAACCAGCTAGCTTAATTGCGTTTTGGGGGTCAAATTTTATATTTATTTATTTTTTTTTGCTCACCAGAGATTTACAGGTTTGATAAATTATTGAGAAATAACTGTTGTATGAATGATGACATCAATGTGACACCAACTGTCAAATACTATCTCAGTGCAATCAACATCAACTTGCGTCTATATTTAAGTAGTAAAAATGTATGTGAAAAATGCAAAAAGGAAACAAGCCTGTGGAGCTAAAATGAGAACAGAACCCCTATAGAAAAATGACATAGACTCTTTGTTCATGAAGAATAAGAGTTCAAAGCAAAACGGACTTAAAATCATTCAGTAAAGATATTTTTGGCCAAATATTGTAACAAATCCAACTTTTTCTCACACTTCTGTTTATCTGACATTGTGAGACTTATCTCTCTATTTGACCTTTAGTACTTTCTGCTTTTCTATTGTGACAGGTCTTTGTGGAGGCAGCGCGTCAGGAAAGACGACAGTCGCCAGAAAAATCATCGAAGCTTTAGATGTTCCCTGGGTTGTTTTACTCTCAATGGACTCCTTTTATAAGGTATGTATAATAAAGCAGTATGTTAAATTTGTTTCATCTGTTTTCAAAAAAGGAAATTGTCTAGAGCTGTTTTAAACGAAATTTCTTTTTGTTTACAATTGTGTATACAAAATGACAAAATAAATCTATGATCTAAGATATTTACTCCTTTCTTAATATTTTTCATAAATGGAGGCATATTCAAATGCAGACAAATAAAACAATATGATTTTTGTTTTTTGTCTGGCTACTCGCATCACTCTCCTCCTCTGAAGGAGAGTGATGCGAGTCATTTTATGCGAGTCATTTTATTTCTGTCCTTTAGCCCCCCACCGGGCCTAAAGGACAGAAATAAAATGAAAAGAAAAAGAAACCAAAGTAAAGTTGAGTTAAAATCTTGAGGGGGTTTAAACGCAGTAAAAGACGAGACAGGAGGTGAGTGAATTAAAAAGACTTAGTGCTAGAGTCAAATGAGAGACAGTATTTCTGCCCCTCTTCATGTTCGCCCACTCTGGTTGCGTAATCCTATTCTACAGGGGGTCATACCCGAACGAGGACTGGTGCTGTTAAAGCTTTCAGCCCAGTTTCTCGCTGCATTAACTGAGATTTCTTTTTACCATTAGCAGCTCAATTTTTCCTGTTGGAGTCGCTTACAGCCCACACACAGCGGGGAAAATCAGTTTGTCATATTTAGTGTGTAATCAGCTCACTTAAGAAGGAGGTGTTGGTGTTCAGAAACTGCCAAATAGCAGGTCTGGGCTTTTCAAAGCACAACCAGCCTAAGGGTAGACTCACACACACACACACACACACACAGAGACAGCACCTGGTACAGACGTCACAGTGGCGCATGATGTTCTACTAAATTTAGGTTCCTAACTTCAACTGCACTTGAACAAGGATCAGTAATTTATATCTTGCTAGTGTCCGACTCTTAGTTTCTACAAATGAGTTGCATGTAATTATTATTAATATTTAAGGGTTTGTGTTTTTTTTTTTTTTTTTTGCATCATAAAAACACATACGTATTTTTCTACAGTGGAAGTTATGCTGCACTGAAGCAATGTCCCTGTCCTCAGGTCCTGTCCCCTGAAGAGCAGCTGCTGGCAGCCAGCAATGATTATAACTTTGACCATCCAGACGCCTTCGACTTTGATTTGCTGACGCACACCCTGCGCAAACTCAAACAGGGCAAGAGTGTGAAAATCCCAGTCTATGATTTTGCCACTCATGGGAGACAGAAGGAGTGGGTAAGGAGGATTACACAGTCTATGTTGTGTCGCATCAACTTCCTCACATTTTCTCACGTTAAAACCACAAGCTATTTTAATGGGGTTTTAAGTGATTAGCCCAGAGGTTCCAAAAATGTTCTTCATGGGCCTCTTCTATTTTACTGTTCAAACATTTTTACAATTTCAGTCAATATGCTTAATTTTAACTACCTCTCCCAATTGGTCACTTATCCAGTTAATTTCTACCATTCTTTCCTCCAATTAAACTGACCCCAGAACAGTGTGATAAACTGGCGGTCCGCCCAGGGCTAACCCTGCCTCTTGCCTAAAGACTGCTGGAGGGACGATAATATTCAATGTTCTCTCTCAGTTCTAAACTATCTACTACTTGATGTAATTAATTAGTAATAGCAGCCTTGAGATGAAATGTGTTTTAATTTAAGGGGTATATAAATAAACTTAATTTAATAGAATATCCATAGATGAAAAAACACACTTTTCATGGTGTAATGGAGGAAAAAATCTCTACAATTAAAGAGGAAGGAATACTTTTTTCCCTGTTGTTCTTTTCCAGCCTTCCTTGGTTATTAATTAATCTGATCCGTCACCATCTCACTGTTTGAGCAGTTAACCTGAATGTTATGTCTCTGATTACCACAGAAAACAGTTTATGGAGCCAGTGTCATCATCTTTGAGGGAATCATGTCCTTTGCAGATAAAGCTCTGCTGCAGGTAACTACTGATCTGCAAATCATTGAGAAAGCCTGGTTTGGTTCATAATTTCATGTCTTGTGTTTTATCATAATGGAATATGCAGGAAAACCGAGGTAAATCTTCGAATTATGTTTTCATAAGTATTTCCTCTCTTTGCAAAGTAAACAAGCAAGAAAACCTCATATATATGCGTATGTAGACTGGTAAAAAGGAGCAGAAAAATGACTAAATAAAATTAATTCAGTGTCTGTGCTGTATATTTTTCTCACAAAAGAGTTTGGTATTTTTACCTTTAAATGTCAATCATTTATAAATATATTAAAAAATTTTTATCCCCTTTTCATTGATAGTTGTTTAAATCCTAGCATCCAAACTATTTTTTTTTTATTTCCTTTATCCATCACGGTAATACTATAGAGAAACATTTTCAGTAAATATTTTGAATAAATATATTTTTTTACTCATCGTCATCTCTTTTTCATTATACATTTTTATTCTGATTAATAAGGACGCATTCCACACCATTGTTTAAAAAACATGGCTACTTGTAAAAATTATTTGTTTGGAATGCTATTGTGTTTTTTAATAGAATAACTTTTTAAGGTCTTTATTATTTTATGAATTGTAATAATTTTTGATATACCTTTCAAAAAGATGTTTATTTCCCACCAATATTAATCCAGTTTGTCGCAAATTGAAATAGTTCAAATAAAAAAGACATTACAGTCGGTAATCTTAACTGAAACAGTTAAAAGGGTTTATTTCAGTCCTTCAGCATTATTACCCATTAATCAAACAAGTTTCAGTAGGTTTTACTTTTGGAGATTTTATCCATGATGAAAAATAAAATATTTAATACATGTGAAAAGATGCTTATTCACCACCAACCTATTAGATGTCCATGTTTAGCTTCATTTGTATCTGTTTAAAATAAAACTTTATTTTGTACCAATCGTTTTTCTGGCCGTTTCTTCAGCTGCTCGACATGAAGATCTTTGTGGAAACCGACTCTGACATCCGCTTGGTCCGTCGGCTGAGGAGGGACATCATGGAAAGAGGCCGAGATATCGAGGGCGTCATCAAACAGTACAACAAGTTTGTAAAGCCCGCTTTTGAGCAGTACATAGAGCCCACCATGCGCCTGGCTGATCTGGTGGTGCCACGAGGTGAGCGCTCACAAGCACACTGCATGAACCAGTCCAGAAACAAAGATTCGACCTAAAGATAAAGATTAAACCTGTGGTATAACAGATAAATGAACCCTGCAAATACATGAGCTGTTGTCATCCTGTTAGGTGGTGGCAACATGGTGGCCATTGACCTGATTGTGCAGCATGTTCACAGTCAGCTAGAGGAGGTAAGAGAGGTCATAACTCAGAATTTTACTGACCTAAACAATCAGATATTCAAATAGATGTTAGTATAGTCCAATTTCCCTTCATGCGTCCTTGTTTGTGTTGTTTTATTACAGTACTGATGCTTAACAATCATCTCTCTGTAGGCTTGTTTTTACTCATACCCCTACCATATTTAACAAGCAAGTGTTGCCACTCCCTCTAGTGGATGATGGTTGTACTGCCTACATTTTAAATACTTTTTTTTTGGGAAGTGTCTTTGACTTCCCAATTTATTTTATTTATTTATTTTTTATTTCTATTTAAAGTGCACTTAACAAAGAAGTGCGTAGTTTAATTTTTTGATTTTTGTGTTGAAAAATCATCGATAAAACATAGATTATAAGGCATTCAAGATGTTTTCCTGTCTGGTTTTGGTTAATTTCAGAAAAAAAAACTATAGCAGAAATGGTTGTACTTTTGTACAATTAAAAAAAAACTGCCCGGTTGCATCATGGGATCTCACCACGTTTGTTTAATGAATGTTAGATTTTATCATAAAATGAGCACAATACACAGAACAAGTTATGATATATTTTATCTAGTGGTTGCAAACTTTTAAGTTAAGCTGCTCTGTTTCTACAGCCGTGGCTGCTTTCATCTATGATATACTGTCTGCGATCCCATGATGTTGTTAATAGGGGGCGACTCATGATGCTGGCTTTTGGTCTTTAGAAACAACGGCACTAATCACCAGTTTTGTTTTTGGGGGGAGCACTTCTTTTGTTATGGCATAGTTTGCTTTTTTTTTGTCCTCCCCACCACAAACACAATATCACACATGCTGCTGATGGATTGCTCTCTCACTCTCTCCCCCCCATCCGCACCCTCCTTTGCTCACAGCGCGAGCTCAGCGTCAGGTAGAGTGGCCTTTATCTTGTCTGTCTTTCTCTCTTTGACATCTTCCCAGTTCTCCCATTGCTGCAGCTTCTTACTGGAAGGAAGAGAAATAATCGCTGAACACAGACCAACATTTTTTCTCTCCATCATGCTGGCTGCCATGACACTTCAGCAGGCAATGCTGTTATACCTTCTATTGATGAGGGACGTAGTTGTCAGCAGTTTAGCACTATGGTGGGAATCTGAGCCCACATATATTATCGTGCTCGCAGATGTTTCCCACATTTTGTTGCATTACAACCACATAACAAGAAATTATTTTTTTAACAAATAATAATCTGTAAAATGTAGCATACATCTTTAACATCTTTCAACTAGTTGCTTTCAGAAATTACCTAAAAAGTTAAATGGACCTACCTGAGTATAGGTAGATGATATTGATGAACAGTAATCAGTAACTTAAAGGAATGCAGCTTAGTTCATCATCTGAAATCAGAAGTAATGTGACCCAGCTGTAAAGCACCCCAGCATAAGTAACAGGCTGTGCAAGGAGTGCTTTAACCAATGAACCGGTCTGTTACTGAAGATTCTCAGTCATCCAGGTCATAATCAGTCCAAAAAAGTTAAAAACAAACCACTGGACTTGTTTTCTAAGTCTAAAGACATTTTGCTTTGCATCCAGGAAGCTATTTCAATTCAAAATGTCTGGATTAACGTTTAGTTCCAGGCTTTTATACATTGCAGCAATGAAGTTGATTCCTTCCTGCTATCATCTCAACCCCCATCGCTATGCAAGGGAGCAAAACATCTCGCCTGCTCAGCCAGGCCAACAATGACCCTAAAGACTCCCTTTTCAAAGGCATAGGCCAGTATTAGGTATTGCAGGCCAACAACAACCTCAACAACTCCCCATTACTAAGGGGTGGACCTGTTTTTTGGTTTAATTTGCATGTTTTCTAAGCAAAAAAAAAAGCTTTGTTGGGCTGCTCTATAAAGCTTGGAACTCAACGCTAATCCAGTCAATTTGAATTGAAAAAGCTTCCTGTTTCTTTTTTTTGGTTTTTACTTTTTTTTTACTTTTTTGGAATGAAATGGTCAAGCTGATCAGCAGGGATCCACATCACAGCTGGGAGCAACAGTTGCTCCACTGATAGTAGTTTTCACTTGTCAAATCCAACCTTTTTATTGTTAGGTGGAACAAAGAAATCCCCTTTGTAGTTCGCCACAAGCCAAGTGGGGAAACAGCAGACACCAGCAAAGAAGCTGCTCTTGTCAAATTAGACCAGAAATGATTATTTTTGGCCCCATGCTTCCTGTGTGCTAGAGGCAGCAAAAGCTTTCAGGCCGCAACAGAAGGCAGACTGAATGTGCAAGGATGGTAATGAGACCCACACATGTAGCTTTGACAAAAGTTTATCCTCTAAATTTAGAGTCAGGGTTTCCTCTCAAATCTCCATTATCTATTGCTTCTTGCTGGTCTGGTTAATAAAATCTACCTAAAACTCCTTATATTGTGTGGTTGTAATGTGATGGACTATAAAACCTGAATCCACATCTCTGGATCAATTCCAGATCTATGAAAACTGTGGTTGAATAAGTTTGAATGTGTCACGCTGCAGCCAGCATTCAGAGTGAAGGTGTTGGTTTTGCCTCTCTTGATGTTCAAGAAACTACATCTCACACTCTTCCTGACTTCTGTGTCTAAAAATACAGCAATGAGTCGGAGCAACTGACCCCTCCTTTCAGTGGCAACAACCGAGAAGCAGAGAGAGATTTTAACAGAAAGCTGAGAAAGAGAGAGGAAGCGCTCGCTGCAGCTATAGTTGATTATCACATACCTCAGCCACAGAGAAAGTTTCCAATACCCTACTACAAAGCAGCGAGTTTTTCCATTGAATGTCGGCCACAGTAGACGAAGCAGACAGAGAAAGGAAGTGAGGTTGGTGTCTGTCTTTAGACACAGGATGTGCTGGGGCCTGTGAGCTGAAATACCAACCTTTACTGTTTTACACGGTGAAAGAGTGACAGCCGCACCAGCGCTTGTGCACCTCCCACGCGTACACACAGTGGATGCACATGCAAATATCAAAATCTGATCCAGTTCTGTTTTCTACTGTATCTGTAGAAACCTGTAAACACATGGCCTACAAGTGGAGGTCTTCATAGTATCGTGAAATATATCCACTATTGAGTGTCTTTGACACTGAAATGACAATTTGAAACATTTTTTAGATAGTCTGAGCTGTCACGCTTTACACTGTGATTATCCTTCATCTTTTCATTTACCTGATGTTTTGTCTCTTCTCATTTGTCTTCTCCTATCTGTTTGTCTTTTCTTTGTTCCCTTCTGTGCAATTGTTGTACTTTCAACCCAAAAAAAAAAAAAAACACAAAAAACTCTCCCGTTAGAGGAAACTTCGCTGGGATATGTGAGCAGATTTGCTATGATTTTGCTTTCCTTTCCTTCGGCGTATCTCTAACTTTGTGATGCTGTTGATATTTTGTAGTGTGAACACAACTGCATCACTTGGTTTTTATAACGGTGTGTTTGCTCCCTTGAAGATCAAGATCAACCTGTGATATTTTCAGAACTACTGTCTGAGTGAATAAACAGAGACCAAATTGAAAAATACAAATAATGTCAATTATATTTTATTTAAAGGACATATATCATCACTTTTAAACACTTCAAATTTGTTATTTCCTTCCATAAAAGGAGAAATATGCAAAGATAAATAAAATATCATAGAGAAAAAAAAGCAGAAATCCACCTACAGTAAGGCAGCGATGGCAAATGTTTGCCTCCAATTTGAGATCTTGAAGTGAAAATCTTTATGGCTATATTTTTGTAAAAGTTTAATAAGCAGTAGCTGGGAGACTTAACAAACATTAACCCTATAGAGAAACTGAACCTTCTTCTATACATGGAATTATCTCTTTTTATTTTACCGCTTTTGATTAAAGATGTAATTCCAAACAAAATTCTGGAATCATTCAGGGAGATTTTTGCCATTTCTGCTCCAGTTGTGACTTTATAACCAGAAGTCAGCAGTGTTATTATACTATATATATTAAATATGTTTTTACACACAGTCTGTGTGGAACTAAACTGTAAGATGTAGCAGTCTGCGTTTTCCTTTTGGCTGAGGCATAGCGGTCTGACTATTCACTGCCTGATGGAGCTATGAATAGTAGCCATGGCATAAATCTGAATCAACATTTCCAGTTATCTAATAATCCTGCAACAAGTAGTGGTGAGAAGAAATCCATCTTACCTTCCAGTGTTTGTTTGTTCATTGATGATATTTGAAAGAAAAGCTCTTGGTTTATCCTTTACAGATGCTACATGCTTAATCACATATTGATGCAACCTGATTTACTCGCCATAAGATAAAAAGCTGTTGAAATAACTGGTCTCTAAGTAACCAGAAATTGTTGAAGATTTTCATTAAACTTCAAGGTTTTTCTGGTTCTAAAATATGATGATATATTTCCTTTAACTTGACTTTAGTTTTTCATTTTTATGAGAAAATCATTTTTAGATCTGTTTGGATTTCTTGTTTGTATCCATTATCATGGTCTCTGTGCTATTTTCTTCTCACTAAAGCTGTGTGCTCTTCAGTTTTAAATCATTCTTTTCATTATTGATTCTGGCTAAAGTATGATTTTAATGACTTTTGTTTTGTTTTTTTTTGCAAATTTGCTTTAACTACTACAGAAAAAGATCTGAATGATTTATTGTTTTATTTGCATGTAAATTCCCATGCGTGTGTTTTGGTTTAATTGAATGTAGAAGCGTGTGCACGCCTCCGTGTGAACCTTAAACTATTTCTGCACAACTCTTAATTACGCTTGCATTCATTTGTGGTTGCACTCAAGTCTCTGTCCATCTTTCTTTCCGTTGTTGGCACTCTCCCCCTCTGCCACCCCCGCTTTACTATTTGTTGCCGTGGTTACAGGGCAGCCCTGGCTTCTGCACACCAGGCCCAACCCCTCCCCCAGACCCTCAGCGTTCTGGAGAGCACACCTCAAGTCAGGGGCATGCACACCATCATCAGGTAAAAGCTAATGTGTGACAGAGAGAGTTTTCAGGATGAAGCTGCTGCTGTCTGAATAATAAACCATGTAACCTTTTTTCATTTTATTTAGAAACAAAGAAACCAGCCGTGATGAGTTCATCTTCTACTCTAAGAGGCTGATGCGCCTGTTGATTGAGCGTGCGCTCTCCTTCCTCCCCTCACAGGTTTACATTGAAATAAATATGTTTATGCATGAAATTTATATCAAAAGCATAAAGTCAACCAGCAATCCGCTGGTGAGAAAGAAAAATGTGCATGACTCTAAAAGTTGGAAAGCTTTAAAAAAAAGAAAAAAAAAGACAAATGGAAAGATAACTTGTTTAAAATAGACATTGAAGCTCAGATGACCTGCATGGAAAGTTAGAAACTCACCACAATGGAAAGTTTTCAAACCTTATTTCCCAACTGCTGTTTGTTTCACAAACTCACTTCGGAGCTTTTAATGCCCCTTATTGTGTCAGAATGTATTTTCTGCTGTACAGTAAGCAGCTCTGTGTTTAAAACTGAGATGATCTCTAACATTAACTCAGGTCCATGTAGTGCAGACCCCCCAGGGAGAGGACTATGAAGGCAGGAGTTTCCATGGAAAGAGGGTGAGTGAGCTGCATTTCATTTTCCACAAAATAGTTACTGTTAAAAACTCTCAAAACAATGTTCTGTCCATCTGAAACCGTGTAATGATTGTAATCTTTTATCAAGATAACTGGGGTTTCAATCTTGCGTGCCGGAGAAACCATGGAACCCGCACTGAGGGCCGTCTGCAAAGACGTCCGCATCGGAAAGATCCTCATCCAGACCAACCAGGACACAGGAGAACCAGAGGTACACGTCTACAATTATGTCCTGGACACATTGATATTCTGCTCTTACTGTCTGTGGCCTAAAGGGAGCATCAGGCTTTATTTAGCTAAGAATCCAAATACTTCATCATTAATCCCTAGATTTAGTCGATGCAGTTAAGCAGTCTTTAGAAATAACATAAGTAAAAATACTTTAATTAGGGGATGTATATAATGCATCAGACAAACTTAAAAGTAAATGTTTTAATATTTAGTTATTTTAAAAAGGTGCTATTCACTCAGTTTGTAAAGTTAGAAGCGGTGTCATTCTTATTCCACCACATTTTCCAGTTTGGGCTCTGATGGCTGTATGGGGGAGATAGTTTGAAGGACACCAGTTTAAACAGTTGAGTCACATGATAATATTGTTGTTCTTAAAGGTCATGAAATATTACTCAACTAATATTTCTCCTGTTTTCAACAATACCATTAAGTAATGCTTTATTTAAAATAAAGCATCTTAAACTAAAATTCCTTTTCTATTTTGTTTCTCATCTTTTTGCTGTAAAATAGAAAAATAAATGATGATTTTTAAAATGTTTAACTCTGTGGGATGAGTAAATAAAAAAATGTTAACATGCAATTAGAGTTTTAAGAATATAAACGTTTAAAAAGAAGTGACTTTGAAAGGTGTTTAACTTTGAGTTTTTTGGGAAGGTGTGAGAACCCTGAACGAGGCAGCAGGTCACTGATGTCACGATTTTGGTTTTAACCACACTTCCTGTTTGCACATTTTCAGCTCCATTACCTCCGTCTACCCAAAGACATCAGCGAGGACCATGTGATACTGATGGACTGCACTGTGTCCACTGGGGCTGCCGCCATGATGGCTGTTCGAGTTCTGCTGGTTCGACAGATCATTGCTTCATAAATCGCATTCATTAAGCTGCCTTCTGTGCTTAACCTGTTTGTTTTTGCTGTGTGGTTTTTATTTTCAGGACCATGATGTCCAGGAGGACAAAATCCTGTTGGTTTCTTTGCTAATGGCGGAAATGGGAGTCCATTCAGTGGCCTACGCGTTCCCACAGGTTCAAATCATCACCACAGCCGTGGATAAGAAGGTCAATGATGTTTTCCACATCATTCCTGGCATCGGTGAGTAATATTCATGAGGACAGTGCGCCGGAAAAAATGGTTTAAGTTTATTTTTTCCTTTTCATTTTCACTTTTATCATAGAAATGCATGGATGAGACAATTCTAAATTTTCACTAAAACACTTAAAAAATATTTCTGCATGTGGTTTAATAGAGAAAATGGTTGTGAATCCAACATAAACAAAAGAAATCAAAAGATTATCCAGTGATTGATCCCTAACCTTTATCTGATTTTTATTAAAGTTCCTCAGACTGGGCTGATTAGATGAAGGGAAAATATGCCTGTTTGTGTAACTGATTATCACCAAAAATGTTTTATTTTTGTAAATCATCTTTTTGTTCCATACAGGGAACTTTGGAGATCGATACTTTGGAACAGACGCACCACCTGACTGGAGCGACGAGGACATGGATGAACCCAGTTACTGACGGCAGCGCAGGGTTTTAGGGACTGTGGCCTTTTTATTGGCAAACTAAAGAATCGCTCTGCGTCTCTCTTTCTGTTTGGGTCCTTCAAGGATCAAACAGGAAAAAATTTAAAAATAAGTCCAAGAAAATAAGAGATTGCAAATTTACACCCTAAACTGTATATTATTGCTTTTAAAATCACATTGGAACATTTTTGAGGAACGGAACTGTTATGAATTCAAAGTATTTTTATTTATAAAACTTTATTATAAAGTTTAAATGTTGTATTTATACGCCTACATTGCGACAATCTTACAAAGATGTATATTTAGCCTTAAGTCATGTACTGTGGACGACAGCTGAATGTGAACTTGCACGTGTTATGGAGGGAAAAAAAAGAAGAAATTTCAACTATTTGGGTTTATTTTTATTCTTCCTTGGAATATTCAGAGTAAAACCTTAACATCAACTATTCTCGCTCAGCTACCATCGCTGTGAGGCCTTTTCTGAAGGATCATTCAATCGGAAAATGTGTGGGTGTTAGTCTTTTATTTTTTCACAGTCACGTTCAACCTTTTCCTTCACCCTGAATACTGACCTAACCAGCCTAAAAAGATGTTGAAATATTGATGTTCATTATACAGCTTTAAGCATGTCTTTATATATATGAATATATATTAATGCTTTATGTCGGCCATTTTTGTTGGCTATTTTTACAGATAAAGCAGCACAGGACAGTTGTGCATCTTTTTGTTGCTGTGAAAATGGGTCATTCACATAAAGCAAACTGAATAGGTGTTTGTTTCATTCTCATGTGTGGTTTTAAACCAGTGGGCGGGATTGGTCATTTGAAAATAGCGCTCTAATTTTATCAAGGTTTCCAGATCGTGCCTGATCTTCTGATAAGGGAGCAATTTTAAATACAAATGATATATCAGCTTCTCGGAGTTGCTGCCTTGTCTTTAGTTTAACATCAACTCATTTACCATATGTGGGGTTATACAATAATAATAAACCACTATGTTTAATTACATGTTAGATTGATATCAAATTGTTAAAAAAACACACATATAAATAATTGCTCTACTTTTCCATGTTACTCTACAGTAAACAGTTTTTGCATACTGAAAGCATATGATTGTAATTGCTTGCCATTTAATGGTCTTTGAACATTTTACTTTTCATTTTTACCACCACTGTCATTGTATTGATTTTTTTATGCCAGATCCAAATGTGTTATTTGTTTACTTAAAAGGAAAACGATACATTGTTTTTAAATTATTTTGCAAATAAAATGATCTGAAAAGTGTGGCATACAGTTGTAATCCCTGTGTAAATAATTAGCAGGTTCTCCTTTTCCTGCAGGAATGGCTGTAAATCTTGGCATGTCTACCAGCTTTGCACTTTAACTTACGGAAAAACTTTTCACATTCTTAATGCAAAAAAACAAACTCAGCTTTTCATCCAGATTGTAAAACAGGCCATAGTTTGATTTACGGTAGATCTGACAATGCCATGTCATTAATAAGCTGTTCTAAAATGGCTCTTTTTACACTGTTGCAGGCATCATTCTGCTTGGAGGTGAGACTCCACCACAGTTTCAAGCTTCTTGTAGTTTCTAACAAATTCCTTCTAGACCTTTCTTTCACCCAAGACATCTTCTTTGTCTCTGCTAAAAAAAACTCCTACAGCATGATTCTTCCACCATTGATTTTTCTCCATTGAAATCTTCTTTATAAGGTGTTGTGCAATGTTAGGTTCCCTCCATGGATGGGATTAGTTTGTCGTCCAGAAAGCTCCATTTTGACATATTCTATCCAGAGCATGTTGCAGAAGTTTGCTGTTCCCAGTTTTAGATGAAATTTACCAGGTGGGGCCAGTGATTTTAGGGGGGCAAAGAACAAAAGAATGGCACATGAAAGAAAGAACAGCATGAGTGCATGTGTTTAGATTAGTGATCCACAAACTTTTTTAAGTAATGTTCAAGTAAAATGTTAAGGTGAAATAATAAATTGGTCACAATGAGTATTTGAATGCAAAAACGGATCTAAAAAGTTTAAGTTTGTAAATATTAGCATGTTTTCCCTTAATTTGATTAAGATATCTTGCTGAAGGAGGATTTTGGCCCTTAAAACAAGATGATTAAATACTGTGCTCTTGAAATAGGATAATAGTTGTTTTGTTAAACATAAATGATCTTATTCCATCTACTACCTACTTACAACAAGGCAATATGCACTTATTTAAAGAGAAATTTCCTTACTTGTACTATTTACATTTTTGCAGTGTTTTTAGTACAGGGGCCTGTTGGGGCCAGGGCCCTGTAGAAGGGGCCCTGTCTAGAACTGCTTTGTCCACTACTTTGCTTTTTAGCAGGCTGCAAACAGGAAATCTACTCGTTTTCTTTTAGCTTGTCTTCCATATAGGCCAGATTGGTATAGTGGGGTTCTAAAATTGGTTTTAAAAATACTCTTACAAGTTAGATATGAGTTTTTGCACCCCTTGTTAGTGCTCTAAACTTTCTAATTATTACCTTGACTAATATGTCGGCCATCTGCAGTGGGTACCCATGTCCCGGTGGGTTTGTATTTGTGCCATAACCTATTAGACTTTAAATAAAGGGTTAAACACAGATTGTTCACTGGTGTTCTCCGATAATTTCGTGAGGCATTTGTTGAACAACTGCAATTGTGTCGAGATCAAATTTTATAAATTTGGATGTAATTACTAATATGGTGTCTTCTGAAGATGATTTTGTGCTCTGGATTTTATTTTGGGGTATCAGTATAAAGGAGGCTGAACACAACAGCAGCTCACACTGCTTAGGTTTAATTAATTTTTCTTACTCTTCATAATTCTGCATTACTCATCAAAAAGCCAAACAACAAAAGCATTGTAGTTATTTCACAAAAATGTGATTCATGTTTGCAGGACATGAAATAATTTGGAAAGAAATGTTGATAACAGTGTAATCAAAAAGTGTTTTTAATGAGCTTTCTCCTGTTGTACCACTTTTGTAAATCAAGACTCACAGAATGCACTTAGCAAATGCAGCTAATTTGATATTAAACTGTTCTGCACAGGCATGTGCATTACCTGTGCTCTATTGAGGAGGAACAGGAAGGATACTGTGGTTGTCCTCTTCTCATGGAAAGTAACCTCACTGTCTTCCATTAGTTTCCATAATGATCGTCCTGACAGCTGTCGAATCGTCATTCAGCATAAAATTATGGTCGACATGCATCTCATGAGGCTGCGAGACAATTACACACTGCTGGCCTGCTGGGTGGGTATCGACCCACACAAATCATGGTTCTTCTCTTATAGGGGAAGTGTGAGGGGGACGGCAAACAGACATGCAGGAGATCAAAATAGAAAAATTTCATTTCAACACTAATGGGTGAACATAAGAGATTTTGAAGTTCTGATTCATGCACTTTGTTTTAAATACTACTCTGTTGAAGAATTTAAAATGGAAATCTTTCCCTTATAACATTTTACATTGAAAAAAAAATGCTGGGTTTAAAAGTAAAAGCTCTACAAAAATGCATAAAATCTATATGAATGAAGCTGTCAGTGGAAAGTTCAGTACCGGCACTGAAAACAGGAAGGTGGTTTGTCACTGTGTGTTTGTTGCATCCCCATTGGTAGCACAGAGCATGATGAGGTCACAGCCTGCAGGAGTGGCCGTTATAACTAAAAGACCTGAGTTTCTTTTCTCATCTCGCATCACGAGCTTTCACCAGGTTGCTCCTCTTCACTGTTTATCTTTTTTCTTTTGTCTTTTGTCTTTTACTCAACATCTACCTGCCCGTCTTGATTGGGTGTGAGGAGCCTCAGAGCCTGCCATGTGGGTAAGGAGCATGCTCTGAACACTTTCAAGGCTCTTCATGCAGGATTAGGCTTTGCAAAGGTATTACAATTACTGCAATTGCTGTTGTTAAAACGTGGGTAATAATCATGCTTTATGGCTGCTATTTGTTTGGCTTAGTGTGCAATCAGGCTTTGAGGGTGTAAGGGTTGGACATGTGATGTGATGTAGGCCAACGGAGAGCAGCAGCTCTGTGCTGATAGTTGAAAATGAATTATTCAGACAATGAAGTATTTCTGAATCACACAAAGAGGGTTTAGATTAGCGTGTTTAAGAGGGTGAAGTACTACATTTCCCTTCTCCTCCTCCTTCGCCCCTCAGCCTCTCTTTGTCTGTGCGTCTCATTGTGCACTCTCCATCTGCATAGTTTAATATGAAAGTAGAATCACTGAGGCACTGGACAGTCCTCATCAAGCCAGGCCAGGGGCATTCACATGTTCTCAGCGAGACATGCAGTTTGTGCGTTATGCCGAGATGGTTGAGTGTTTAATTGCTCTGAGTGCAGGTCAGCAGGCAACAGTAGACAGATGTGGTGCTATGCTTTAGAGAGTGTGCATTAAGTTTTCTGAAATTGAATCAGAAAAGCAAAAACATCACATCCTATTATGCTTAATCGACCTTCTTAATAGCGGCTATGCTTCCGAAATACCATCTGATGCTTATAAACTATATATCTATTTATAGGCACCAACATTTGTTGAAGGAAAACAAGCAAATCAATAGAAGTGAGGGATTAAACAAGAAGCAAAAAGAGAAATCTGTTTCATGACGTTTATTTTAGAAAGAAATCTCCCTCTTTTTTTCCCAGTCTGGATGAATGTTCTTCCCGCCAAAATTGGAGGCATGCAGCTCAGACCTAAAACGGTTTTTGATGCTGGATGGTCTCTTTTAAGTCGCCCTATGAAATGTGACAAATGGACCAGATATTTTAATAACATTTAAGTTTCAAAGTTATTAGCAATGTGGGTAACCAATAAGAGATGATGACTTTTTATTAGGGAGAAGAAAATCTTTAAATCCTTGTACATGTACAAAACTGTATCTAAAGCAAGTATGTTAAAGCATACAAATTTCATATCTTTTCATCTCTTGGTTTTTTTATGTTTGTCAGGTACTTTTGCCTTTGTCGTGGACTCTGTGAGGTGAAACTCACAGAGCGGCTGGACCGAGACCTGCGGCCGCTCTTTTACTACTGAGTGGTTCTTTCCAGGACTGTCCAACCTGAGAATGGTGATTTCAGGCGCAATCTCAGGTTCGTCAGCCCATGAAACGCCATCTCTACTCAGCAGATTGTATGGAGGAACGCCAAAAAAAACCCTTTACAAATAAACACAGAAAGCTGTGAGAAAAAAGTCTATAAAATGAGACTTTAATCCTTCTGAGATTAAACTTTTTATTTGGTCATCAATGGTGAAAAAAATGTGGCTTTCCCTTCATTGCTTAAGGATTATTTTTTCAGGCTCTGTTAATTCTCTTCTATTGGAGGAAAAAACATGAATAAAGTGCTTTACTCTTAAATTATAACAAAAAACTATTTCCTCTTCTGAACTACCACTGCCTGTTAACCAGAAGAGGGAGCAATTACATTAACTAAAACGGAGAGAGGCATTCAATCAGTCAAAATTAACTTTTATGATTTATTTTTTTTCATTGCTGTTTTAAAATGTGAAGATAAATCTAATTTTCACTGTCCTCCGTTTCCTTTCCCCAGCCCAACGCCGGGGTCCTCGTACATTATTCTATAGTTAGAATATTGCCTTCCCTCCAAAAGATTTTATTATGATAATGGAAAAAATCAAAAGAAGTCTTACAGAGAGAAGCAAATGTTAATTTATTTTATCTGCTGACATCTGTTAAGGATCAACATCTTTCAACATACTCAACAAAAACAATAATGATGAACTTAGATGCTTTCCGATTTCCAGTTGCGTTTTGTGGAAGGAGCTCAAAAACCTATGGCACGACTATATTATATCCGGAAAAGATTGAAATGTATAGAAACATTTGAATCTTTTTATTTTATTAAACTGGTTTGATAATTTATTCCTGACATGAATTTGACCTGTTTATTTTTAGTGCCTTAAGAACACATACTGTATGTTGTGAATCGTTACTTTAAATAGAGGAGAAAGAGACTAATATAAGAAGAACATATGAGAACAATGAGTTTAGGCTCTAATAGAGTTACATCCCAGTCATTTTCTGTATACATTTTTTTTTCTATTTTTGTTAAACCATGTGTAGATGTACTTTCAAAATATTATAGTGCATAATTCGTCTAAACAATATACCATTTATCTTAGATTTGGTCATGTCTGACCGAGCTGTAGAAAAGAGTCTTTTTATAAAACATTGTGCATTTGTTCTTGTTCTTTGTACTAAAACATGAAGAATAATGTGTTTTCCATTAGCTTGTGTTAGTTGTAAAAACAACCAGAATGAATAAATGGCTGGTGTAAAAACAAATTTGTTTGTATTTGTTTTTATTTTCATTAAATTCAAAGTGAATTAATTTCTAAAACAGTTTAGGAGATAAAATATGGCATTTTATACTATATCTTTGTCAGTTTGGGTCGATGGTTCCTATTTTGTTTAACTTCGCTCAAGTTTATAAAACTGTAGTAATGTAGACTGTTTTTCATGGAGAAATATCGCTAAAGTTTTACAGATTTATTGAGTTTAAAACTAAAAAGGAGGGAAAATGTGAACAAAATGAAAGATGCTGCCTTTAGTGTTTCAAATACGAACGTTTCCTACTTTTCATTACATGGGTTTCGACGTCTGTCTTATCCTCAGCTGTGATACTATGAAGTTGTCTTACTTTTCTAGGCTGATTTTCTTTTTTTCCTTTTCCCTCTCTTTTATTTAGGCAAAGACCAAGTTAAAAATAGAGCAGGGTTTAATCTCTGAAAGCATAGACAGGATTCTGAACAGCTGAATCGGCTGTCAATAATCACAGAACAAAGCTGAGCTGCTCTCTTTGTTAGTTCCACCAAGTCTTAAGTGTGTTTTACTGTAATCGTGTTACAGGCAGATGTATTCTAAGTAGCTCTGTGTTGTGGCTGAAAACTGAATTTGTGAGCGTCCATTCTGAGAAGAGTTCCTGCAAACAAAAAGGAAGTGATTGGCGTGTCACAAAAGGCCTCCTTTTCTCTTTATGTGCTAAGGGTCAGGTTTGAAAGAAAAAGAAAAATACAGTGAGAATATCAATATGTTTTTCCTAATTGTTTTTATGTGCCTAGTTTTAAATCCTATGAATAATAAATCAATGAAACTTAAAGTTTCCCTGAAGAGGACACGGATGATCTGTTATGTGCATGCTCTCCGTCTTTGTTTTGGCAATAAGTGCTGCTGCCCTCGAGCCATGTTGCCTGTGATAATTCGTCTGAAAAATGAACATGTACAGGCGCTGAGGAGCCAGAAAGGGCTGTCCAAGTCTGAGGACCTACTGGCAGGCGTACAGCGCAGTCCAAGCATCGGTTTAAGATGGAGCATTTAAGAAATGCACCTGACTGCAAAATAAGTCGCTTCAGAGGATGATCTGTTGAACTTTTTAGTTCCACATGTTAAAAAAAAAAAAGATGGCAGGCCATATTTACATTTAATGACCTCTAAATGAGTTGGCAATTTACCTGCTGCTTTCAGGTACGCTTTCATGTAGAAGGTTTATTTTCACTAATAGTGCAAAATAACATTTTTAAATACAGGATTACTTTTCTTTGCCTGGATTATTATTAAGATAATTGAAACATTACATAATCATGGCCATTCATTCTGGAAGAAATGTAACTTTGAGATTAATCTGAAAAACTTTCTACATAGGTAAACATTCAAAAGTAAATTTGCTGATGTAATTTAGTTTGCTAAATATTACCTAGACTAATTACACACAGATGGAAGTTTTCAAGCCTTGATTAGTGTAAATCATGATTGTTAAAGGTTACAATATTCAATCAGACTACTAAAATAACTTTTTGGATGGAGAAATCTAAGCTTAATGACAAGTATGTCAACACTTGTTTAAATGTTTTTTTTATTTCCAAAAGTTACTTTTAAATTGGCCAACAAGCCTTATTGGAAGGCATATTGTATTTTATTAAATATCACAATTTCTATGGGTTCCTACAGAGTGTGTGGGTGTGAGGACAACATGTTCTTTTGTAGGCATACAGTGTGAAATCCACACATCAGGAAATCATTATTACACCTGTCTTTTAATACATGTTTTTAATCCAGTGATTAAATAAAAATACAACTAAAACTACCTGTAGTAAAACGAGGTTTCAACATGAATAGAATGAAGCTTTAAAAAGAATTTCAAGTGTTAATGCACAAATAAAATCTCCTTATACTTTAATATTATATTGTAGAAAAGTATATCAAGAAATTTCCTAATATTATTATTATTATTTTTTTTAATTTCCAGTAAGTTTGCATTATTTCCCTTAATATGCAGGTGTTTTTTTCTGAGTACTCCTGCTTCCTTAAACCTTTCGAGTTCATCTGCATTTTTCTTTTCCAGTAGGTGTGAGTGCGCTGTGTGTGTGTGGGAATTTTGCTTTGTTTGTCTTTTGTCTTCTCTGCGTGTGTACTTATTTATCAAAATGCTGATGCCCCTGTTCAGAAGAAAGTATATTACTGTAAATACAAAAATGAAAAATAGACAATCAGAAACAGAAGCATGATTTTCTTTTCAACTGTATGCAGCAAATGAACTTGAACATCTTTTTAAAACATATTTAAAGAATAA
>NW_015151044.1:29317-42838 GCF_000732505.1 Cyprinodon variegatus
ATCACCTTAGTTAAGTAGAAATTTAATCTATCTATCTATCTATCTATCTATCTATCTATCTATCTATCTATCTATCTATCTATCTATCTACTGGAGTCGTTATTTTTTAGATAACTTTTTACTTTTACTCCTTACATAAAAAAAATAATACTTCTTGTTTCAGTTAAGCTAATTTTCCTTGTGGCCTGTTGGTATTTAAAAAAAATAAAAACCATCAAAATATCTTTTTTCAACCAATAAATTTCTATGCACTTGGACTAGGTATTGCAACATTTTGTTTTTTGCCACGTGTCAAAATAGTTTTTAAGATGATGCGAAGTTGAATTTGACGCTGTGACCAGTAGTTATAAAACTAAGAAAATTTAATAAAAGTAAAATTATCATCCAGAAAAATGTTCTTTTATAAGGGTACTTCAGCTAAGCTTTGATCCTTAAGGTTTTTTACTGGATTACTTATACGTTTATACTTTGATACATTACAAAGTATTAAAAGTAAAAATACTTTAAAAGTATTTTTAAAAATAGCACTTTTACTTCAGTAAAAAAATTAAGTTGGTAATCTAAATTCAACAAAAGTGTTTCTAAACAGTAGGATTTCTACTTCTACATGAGTAATAAACATTGGTTTCTACTGACAGCTTTTTTCAAGAACAACAGACTCGGTATCATTCAACTATCAGCTGTATTCATCTGAAGGTGTGGGTGTGTGTGTGTGAGGCTTTAAAGGTGTGGTGAGAGCTGTGCTCTGAGGTCAGTTGGTTCCAACCTCGAGGAGAATGCCGCCGCGGCCTTGGAACAGTGTGGGGGTGGTTCACTTCCCCTTTCCCTGCTTCACGGCTTCCTGTGAGCATTGCAACCGTTAACCACACCCTCCTACTCTTATTTTGACCCCCCCCCCCCATCTCATCAAGCCCTAAAAACCCTTAGAGGGGACAGCTTTCCCCTCCATCCCAATCATTACCACTGAACACATGCTCTCCAACAATAGTTCTTTCCATTACACCTCTGGTTGCTCTGATATCCTTTTGTTAGTCCGAGTGTCTTTCTGACCTGCTTTGTCCCTGAACCCCTAACAGGTCAATTATAAAATATGAGCACTGCTCTCAAACGGCTACCGTACAGGTCCCTTTTTTCCTCATGTTAAAGCCACATCATTGAGAAGCACATTCGTGAACATCTCATTGAAACAAACAATCCCTGCATGAATCACCAATGAAGGGTGTCTGCGATTTTATTCTCTGCTGTCTGAACAATGATGAAACATCCACCACAAAACTGAGCCACGATCTGCTCCGATGACTTGTTTTCTGTGCCGTGCATCACACCTACAGTAACAGCATTCCTACACTGTTCCCATCACTCATTGTGCTGCTCAAATTCAAATTTCTAAAGGAGATCTTGTGTTAGTGTGTGTGAGAGTGGGCGTTTTGTAAGCTTGTGGTCCGTGTAGGGACACTAGAGATGTGTTGGAGAGTGTGTGTGTTTGTGCAGATTGTGAATCTAAACACAATGGTTGCATTTTTTTTATTTGTTTTTAATGGGGGGGTGAGGTCTACTCCTTGAAAAGGGGAGGGCTGTTCCTGTGGAGGGGAGAAAAGGAGTGGGGTGGAGCGGTTGGAGTAAGTGTATGTGGGGGAGTGAGTGTGGGGGCAGCTAGGCCATCTGGACTGTGAAGAGGCTGAAGAAATAAAGGGAGAGAGTGTGTGTGGGGGGGTGTATGTGTGTGTGTGTATACAAGGAAAAGCAAGATACAGTAGAACGATGAGATGAGAAATTATAAGGAGGAGGTAGAACCAGAGATGAGGTTCTGTGAGAAAGAACCAAGAATTCAAGTTTTTAGAGCAAACACAAGGAAGGATCCTGCTGCTGAATGTTTGACAGAACATCTCTTTGAAGCATCCTATATTGATTTTACTTTGCACAACAAAAATCCTTATTTCAGAGCATTAATATTCATTCACTCCATAGAAGAAAAGAAAAGCTGGTCATCTTTATTAATAATATTAGTTTACTGACTGGAAGTAAGTAAGGAATATCGTAAAAAAAATTACTGGTATTTTACTTACAGTGGGATTACTCCTCCAGGTTTCAGAACAACAATATTTAATTAAAATTACCAAAAGACATCAGATGTGCCATAAAAAATTCATAATTATGTTTTCATAAAGAATTTTTTATTGTGCTAGCCGACAATTCCCATATCAGCATACGTCACATTGAATTGAGCCCATAGCTAAATTCAGCTTATAGTTAGAGTGGGGCAGGTTATCTAGAGCTATCTGTAAATATTATGCTGCTATAGGCTAGGACTGCTGGAAGACCTAGGGACCCTTTTTCATCATTCTGCTTCATTCTATCTCTGTCTATTCTGATACAATGATGAAAGTATTCTAATCTATCTCTGTGCTACTGCCATCAATGCCTTTGTTTGTGGCTGTTAGAACTTGGCCTGTTTTTCAGTGTAGTCCCTGTTCTCTGACTGTGACTAACTGTATCTGCTCTATTTCATCCTCTGACATGGGAGCTGGCCCGTCTGCCCTGCTGTGTGTTTCCTGGATGGGGCCGCCTGTGGAGCTGATTGACGGTTACCTTTTGTATCTCTGCTTCTTTCTGTATGTCTGCTTTTATCTCCTTGAACCCCAGTAAGCCTCAGCAGATAGCCGCTCACACTGAGCCTGGTTCTGCTAGAGGTATCTTTCTGTTAAAAGGGAGTTTTTCATCTCCACTGTCGCTACAAACATACTTGATGTGAGGGGATTGCCTTTGAGTCAATGAGTCGATGCAATCAACTGGTTTTCCTTAGAAAACTTTGAGCCAATCTGACTGGAAGATCTGGTTGAACCATCTCGGTAAAGTGCTCTGAAATGTCATGTCTTGTGAATTGGTGCTATATAAATAAACTGAATTGAATCCCTGAGAAGGCGCACATGGATCAACAGTCAGTACTTTAAAAAAGAATAACCCACCCTTTTCATATTTTTGTCAGCTCACAGCTGTTCAGTGTGTTTCATTTGGATTTTAAGTGACAGATCAACACAATATTATATATCATTGTAAAGTGCAAACAAAGTAATGCATTGTTTTCAGCTCCTTTGTATTAATGATAATTGGAAAACCTATTTGTGCTTTAATAGTCAGCCAACCTTATTTAATTCTTTGCAGAACCACATGTTGCAATTAATAAAGCAGCATGTATCTTAGGGTAAAACATATCTCTACCAGCTTTGCACAGCTGAAAACTGAAAGTTACAAATTATACTTATAGTTAAATAGTTAGGTCATTGGTTTGTGGAAACAAAAGCAAAATGTGCAATAGTTTTCTTTTAGGCTCTCATGTGTAAAGTTGGTCCTTCAATATTAGGTCTTCAATAAAAGTGATTTAATTACAGCTTAATATCAAATATTGTATAAAGTTGTGTTACTCTGTTCCCTAAAAGCTGTATTACCCCCTTTGGTTTGGTTTCAAGACCCTTCTTGTAACCGTCTACCAGTCTCTGACAGTCTGTGGAAAGTTTTCACGTCTCCTCGGGTTGCAGGTTCCAGTTCTGTCTCACATTTTGCATGTTGGCAGTTGTTTTGCGCATCCTCCTTTCAAAGACTATTATCAGGGGAGCTGAATGATTGATTATAAATTAATCTAAAATCACTTCCCAAACCCATTCCATCTTTAAGACCTTCCTAGAGTTTGAGTCCCCACATTCTTCATACCAGGGACCACAGAGAGCTATTTAAAATATATTTCCTTAAGTTTATTTTGTTTATAAGGGTTAGGATTATCAAATACATTTACATTATTGCTTGAATTGATATTTGATATTGATGTATCCCAATATTGATATTGTATTTTAGTAAAAAATACAAAAATTCTTTAAAAAAAAATGCTTTTAGCTTTATGTGATCCTAACAACTTCCTCCACATATTTGCTGAGCCTTTTTGTTTTCAGAATCAGAATCAGAATCAGAAATACTTTAATAATCCCAGAGGGAAATTACTTTTGTTACACGCTCTAGTTACAGTTTTACATGATATATACACACATCCAACTATACAATATAATAAGATAAAAAATAAGAATAAAAAGAGATAAAATATATATACACATATAGCTCTTCTGTACATATATCTGTATGTATATCTATGTATATGTAAAAACTAAATCCAAATAAAGTGAAAAGTCCAATTAAAGTGAATAAATCCAAGTAAAGTTTTCCAGCAAACTGTTAAAAGTACATTTTATGTTTTTCTTTCAACAAATGATTTCTTCTTGCTATTTTTCACAAAAAGCTCTACCAGAGTTCCCGTGGGCCTCTTGGCTGCCTCTCTGCTTCTTTTGACCATTTTCTTAAATTTGCCGCACAGTAGATGTGGTGACTCCTAACAAGTGGTGTCAGGAGTCAAAGCATGGCATGTTGTTTTGACCCAACTATGTTTTTTTTTTGTTTTTTTTTTTAACAATGCCCGTTGCTGCTAATCTTTTTTTCTGAATTGTGGACTTTGATTAAGTCTTGTGACTATTGAAGGTCTCACTAGCTTTAATTTTGTGAAAAAAGGAGTAAATAAAACCAAATATAAAGAATTTTAGTGTGTTAATATTTTCGCTTATTTTATTTTTTTACTTATCTAAAATCCCAAGCACATACTGTAGGGTCCTCACAGCAAACAGGATGTTTTCAAGCTCTCCATGGGTTTCTGAGAGTTTTTGTTCAATATTCTTGCTTAAGCAAAACCCTGCATGGCAACTTATCTTAGCAGTAAGCCTCTCATCCCTCGAATGCTGGAGATGAGCTCCAGTACTTTGAGGCCGTGGACGGATCAGCAGGTTTTGAAAATAGATGTATGTGTTTTATGTTTTTACTTGTACAGTTAGGTGGATATTGCACTGCGTATAGATTTATAAATATGCTTCTATTTAAAAGAGCAACTTAAAGTGCTTTAATTGGTCAGTATGATTAGGAAAGTGCTAAATAAGGCAGTAAATAAAAGGAAAATAAACACACACGTTGTTTTTTAAAGTGTTAATGTTTATGCTTTGCTTCTAGTCAAACTTGCTGACGGTACTGGACTTTAAAAATATCAAAGACATTTCCCCAAAACAGGAGCCTTTATTTTGGGAACTTCTGCCAAAAGTTAAAGGTATAGTGGAGGATTTTCACGAATTTTCTGAAAAGACCCAACCTCTCCAATTAAATGCACACACAACCCTGTACCCGCCGGCATGCAATAGCGTGCACAAGCCCATTTCTCCTTGTGCACGCTCTGTTTAAAAGTTGCTGTTTGCATCGCTCATACAAGCTTACTTTCCAAAAGGAGATTTGCAATTTTTCCATTATGTCAGACTCACTACCAGTAATTTAAAATGGGGACGAAATGTGGTAAAAAAAAATAAAAATAAAAAGAAGAGACTACAACAATGTGTTCACAATCTGCAAAGTCTTAGAATTTCAAAAAGAATGTACTTTCCTGTTAGCATGATACCCTTGTCATTTTAAGATATTTTTGATGCACCTGTTGACATTGTTTTACTATATTGGTTGCAGAATGTAGGTCATTTGAGTCCACTGTTGCTCCAACCACAAAGAAGTAATTGTGAAGAATGGCTAAGGTTTGCACTCAGGAAACTTGTACCTTTAAACGTTTTATCTTTACCCTAAAAAGATAAAAATTATCTTTCAAAATGGTTGTCTGTCAAATTTGTTATTGTGAGTGGGCATGAACCAAATAATGTGACAAAAATAATGGCTAATTTGTGCAGCAGTGTGCAGACTGCAGTGCTGCCAAGGGAAACTAGGACACTCTTTTTAAGTAATCTGATTTTAAATAGTTTTGTAGCAAAAGCAGAAATGGGGGAAAATAAACGATAACCTGTTTAATTTGTATGTTTGATACTGAGAAAAAAACCCATGATGTGAGACACCACCCACTGCCAAAGCCCAACAGTAGAACATCTAGTAACAACTTGGTGTGCCATTAAAAACTCAACCAGTTCTCTATTGTTGGAAATGAAGAAATACATTTACAAATGTGCAATGAAAAACGCATTCACATAAAAAGAAATATATCATATTTACCATTTTGTTGGCAAACTGAAAATAAATTCCCTCACTGTAACAGCCGATTTTTTTTTCCACACTTAATAGCATTTCCCTGTTTACTTTAGTTTCCAAAAGGGGTTCTATACACATCCCGAAGAATAGTTTTATTTTAAGTTACTTACATGGAAAGCCAAAATGCAAATATTAGTAAATCACTTAATATCATGGTTTAGCTGAAATCCATAAATCAGCTCTGCATTTTGCAAACAGAAAAGTTTTTTGCTATGTACCAAGAGAATAAATAGTGGCAAATGTCCATATGCCACTATTTTTAGACAATGGTGGTTGTTTATCCATCTTCTGACAGGTTTTATCCCAGCTGGGGTTGCAGGTGCCTATTATTAGCTGTCTATGGGCAAGAGGAGGCTACACTAATACTTAACAAGAATTTAGGGAAGCCAATTAACCTAACAGTCTTGTTTCTGGACTGTGGGAGGAAGACAGAGTACCCAGAGAAAACCCACACATGCACAGGGAGAACATGCAAACTCCATGCAGAAAGACCACAGGACAGGATTTGAACCTGGAACCTTCTTGCTGCAAGGCAGCAGAGCCACCCAGTGTGCCGCCCAATGGTGTTTGAACAAGCAATATTTTCAACTTATCTCAATAGTACATTGATTGTGTATTCATAGAAGTATTAATAATGATAACATAAGTAATTAGAAGAATTAACTATTTCCCACAATATTGTTTGATAAGGAGCTCCTCATGCATTGGCATTTCAAGCAGCAGCTCTCACAATTTTTTGTTGTTGGTTAAATATAATTTTGAGGTGTCTTGCCATCACTGTTATGCCCATGATACCACCAGCCATGATTGCTTAGCAGCCACCAGAGCGAATGTGTCCTACTTTCCTAAGCTAAACTAAATTAAAACAGATTTTTTTTCAGTGTTGGGGATAATTTTGTCACTTTTGTTGATAAGTTGGTAAACTGAAATGAAGTTATTAAATATGTTCTCATTAAATCTAGTTTATCTGGCCATCGTGTTACTATGAGTTGATTGGGTGATTTCCTTTGTTTGCTAAGTATAAAATTTGAATGTATATCGTGTAAAGCTGATCTGGAGCAATTGATTCTTCAGTTTTGCTTTACTTTATCATTGTAATGTATAAAAAAAATGGACATTTGTGTAAGAAAAGCAACTTTAAGGCTTTTCCCAGTCTCAGTGAGTATTGGCATCTAGTTCAGATCTCTTAACACTAGAATTCCCGAGGCCGTCATTTTGACGTTTCTGGGATTTTAAAGGCAAAGAACTTTATTTACATTAATCATATGTTGGTCATGTTAACTGACTTTTCCTGTTTCTAGATTTCCTTAATTTGTACAAAGATTATTTAATAAAATAAAAACATAAAAAACGACTATGGTTAATTTGACCTTAATGTCCCACAGCCATTAGTTGCATTGTAAATTCTTCCAGCGTTGATTGAGATTTGGTACCGGTACCAACGAACATTCTACCTAAAACTCTTTGGCTAATATGGAAAAATGGCTTTCGGAAAAAAAAATCTAACAGCAAAACAGATTTTAGAAATGTTTCAAAGTATTGATGATAGCAATTCAGGCGGAGAGGGAGAGACCGATGAGGATAAGTCTGTGGATGATCACCCACCCACGGGAAAACGCAGACGTATTAGTGACCCATCAGACAACACTGAAACTTTTGTTTAAGGTTTGGATAGCACTGCCACCATCTCAGCCGGTACACTCAGCGGCCCAGAAGCCAAACCAGAGCCTGTGATGTACTATAATTACACACAGGTTGGCATCAATGTGCTGGATCAGATAATTAGAAAGTATTCTGTAAAAGCTCCAGCGCGAGCTTGTGGCTGTATTTCACGATCTCCTGGACATAGCAGCTATAAGTGCGTCGATTTTGTTCAGGAGAATTTATTTTATTTTATCAGAGATCTTATCCTAGTAGTAAACCAGTCTTATTTTACTGATTTATTTTTAATACAAATTTAGTCCACAGATAGTAATAGCATACAATACAGCCTTTAAAAATGTATATATTAGACATATTTAAGATTTACATATCTACAATGGGTTTATATCGCACACTAGCACCAATTCAGTTGATGACACTACTCAAGCGTTCCATTAGGAAAAATGTCACCTGTCAAATTGACTGCCAGTGGGAGGTCTAGTATTATCAGAATTCTGGGAGTCCTGGTGTTAAAACCATCGGGAGTTGAATCAGAAAGCTTCTTTCAGATGAAACATAAATATATGCACAATTTTCTATTATACGTGGTTCACCCAAGCAGAGCACTTATTAACCCTAACCCATTGGTTTGGCTCTTTCCGGCTCGGAGACCCTGTCCTCTGTCCAGTCCGTTCATCTCACAGGCAGTGTAGCCTTAAACGGGATGTCTCCACTTAGCTACGGGAGTCAGGTGGCAGGCAGTGGTGGGACCAGTCTGGCACTGGTAAGCGACTTCTAACGCCTCCTTGTCTGACATCAGTTGGGCGCAGCAGTAGTGGTATGTAAATGGTAGTTGGCATGTACTTATATAGCACCTTTTTTCGAGTCAGGTAACTTGACCAAAGCGCTTTACACTACATTCATTCAGGCACACACTGATGGTGGTGAGCTACATTGTAGCCACAGCTGCCCTGAGGCTCACTGACAGAAGCAGGGCTGCCGTACACTGGCGCCACCGGGCCCTCTGACCACCATCAGTAGATAATGCAGGTGAAGTGTCTTGCCTAAGGACACAACGACAATGAAAGTCGGAGCAGGGGCTTTAACCATCAATCCTTTGATTTCAGGGCAAATTCCTACATCCGACGCCACTGTCGCCCTAGACCAGAGCTGGGTAGCTCTCTCTCACCTGCTTAAGCAGGTGGGTTCACAAAACACTGCGTTCAACTTGGTTTAAATCAAAGGAAAAGACGATCACTACGATCACCGCTTTCTGAATTGTAGGAAAGGTCCAGTAAACACATCCTTTGGTTGCTACTTAGCATAGCTTTCAGCTCAAAACCAGCGTGTCTAGGCTTACACGGCCGTTGGCCACTGGCAACTAGAAAGTTGAATGGGAGCGGGCTCCTTAAATAAACTCTGTCGCAGGGATGTGATGTCAGAGGGGAGTCACTCCTGTTACACCACTGACATTTGACCTTAACACTGCCTTAAAGGTTTACCCTGTCAAGGCTTCTGTAAGTGCTCAAATTTATCCCTGGAGATCTGTCTCTGTTGTTTGTATCGGAGAAACTCAGATCCCTTTCAGAGCTGGCTGTTGGATGAGCGGACTGTATTCCTGAGCTCAATCGAGACCAACTTCTTCCTTTATTTTGCAAGTCGGACCGAACCAAACCCCCACCCTCTCCATTCCACAGAGCCAACAAGCAAACTTCTTTTCCTCTCTTCATCTGATGCTTAACAGATACTCTGCTTAAGTGTAAAATGGGGAAAATAAATATTTTTACATGTGTTGTTTGTGTTTTATCTGAAAGAAGCTGTCTGATTGAACTGCTAATGGTTTTTAACTCAGAGCTCTGAACTGAGCCTGACTAAAACATGCTGTGTGTTACTATCAACTTAATTCCTCTTCTTCCATTTGTTTGAAGAGTTAGGCTGCTGCGGTTTGACTGGTAGCAACGTTGCTGGCCCTGTGGAAGCAGCCATTTTTTAGCCAGCTGAGCTAACCCATTCCAGCGTCACTTCATTTTAATGCATTCCTGAGTCATTGTTCATTTTTCACTGTTTTCATTGTATTTAATATCTCTGTGTCAAGGTTATCTAAATTTATCAGCTGCTATTTTAGAGGACACCTTGAAAGCATTGTGACTTAAGACTTGAACATTCCCCAGAGTCTCTTGAATATACTCTTAAAACCCTTTTTCCCATTTATGTATTTGCTTTTACTTCCTAGTTTTTAGTGTATGTTTAGTTATTTCTTTGGTTGATGATAATTAATTACTCATAGCCATAGTCTAAATTGCTAAATTGGTGAAAGACAACTGGTTTTTAAACAGCCAGTCCAGGAGTGCAAACTTATGTAAAAGACTAAGAACCCAGGTGAGTAAGCAATTTACAGTTATAATGATTTAACTAATAATCATTAATTGGTTTTACCCTCAATTAGAATGACCTATTAATTAGATGTAACCTCCAGTTCTAGTTATTTAATATATTGATAATCTTCTGTTAAAATTACACAACACTGGAATAATGGATTTGTTGAACAGTGTCTTAGAAGTAATGGTAAGCCACGTTGCAGTTCTAGAGTTTCTTAAAGAATATTTAGTTAAAACTACGTTTCAGGCCAATTATAGAACTACCAGGCTATCTGGTTTTCATAACAAATTGGCTTGTAATGATCCCAATCTGCCCTATTCAAATCTATTTGGTTAGTATGGAACTAATATTTCCATAATATATTGTTAAGTTTAGCTCAAGGCAACCCCTTGAAATCATTTGTTTCAGCCTAAATTCATTGTTTACATTCAGCTTACAGAAAAATGAATCTAAAGCCACTAGACACATCCACAATCATCTGTTTTTAGCACCTTGTAAATACTCAGCCTAAAGGAAATCAGTATCACTCTAATTTCTTGGCATTCTGTCACATTTCTAATTTTATAAGATTACTCAGTTTTACTCATTTTTCATTTTGTATTTATAACATCTGAATGTTTTCACAATACTTATGTTTAACAAGTTTTACTAAACTCCTCATGTTTAATTAAGCACAGAGAAAATTTGATCCTTTTTGCATTTTAAGACTGCATTACTATGAAAATGCTGCAGACAAAGAAACATATAAATTACATTTAGTGCATTAACCATATAATATACCATATATCTTTTGTATAACTTAAAATCATAGGTTTATTTACAACTCTCTATAGTTGCTGCTGCTTACACTGTATAAAGTAGATTTTAAGTCGGTGCTGCGATCATGGACTGTTGTGTTTTCAATGGCTGATCACTGCAGATGCAGTTTTTACTTCAAAATGCAGCACATTTGAAAGTCGCACAGAAATATTTTTCGGCTGTACAACTGGGTGTGAATAGTCTGTGTGCATGTCAACATAAATTGATTGTCAAAAATAAAAATAATAATAGAACAATATTAGAAATGTTACAGACATGCGTGCAGGACAAACTAATGCAGTTGGATTGCAGACAATCTTTATAAAAAAAACATCTTTAGCTTGTTGCAGGTGGGATGTTTTAATCCCTTAATGTTCCTTAATGGGCTCCAATGTGAAGCACAGTTATGTGTGATTAAACCTTTATACAGCTTACCTTTATTTGCAATATTTTGGGTAAAGTGGGTGTGTTGAGAAGTTGGTGGAGGTAACCCCAGCTGTTTAAAGCATGATCTTGCTGCTGTAGGTCTAACAATGGGTCCCTCTCTGTTAGAGTTGGGGGTATTATCTTTCTTTACAGTCACTCTCCAGCTGTTCTTATCAGACTTATTTAACTGAGGTCGAACTGAACTGTTTTGCACATATTATCATTGTACGCAATGATAATATGTGATAGGTGTGAAAGGACAGTTTTTGTGTGTCACTTTCTTCTGTTTTCAACGCACCACCTCCTTCCTGTAGTTTTCACACATTGATATTACCCTTGTCCTTCTTCAACACCCCCCCCCATATAAGACCCTGACCTAAGCTGCTCAGGTCCTGTTTGCTCAGGGGTCACCACGGGTCAGGAGCTCATGACTCTCCCATACAAGCTCTTTCCTCTATTTGCTGACCTCATGTCTTCATCCATGTTTCTCTTCTCCTCTTCATCTTTATTTTTACCCCCCCCCCCCCCCCTTCCCCCACCCCGCCACACCACAGGTAACCTTTGAGCAGGTGTCAGATTTTCAGCACCGTTTTCCCCCCCCCCCCCCCCTTTTTTTTCCCTTTCCTCTGTTCCAGGGTCTGAGGCTAGCTTAAGCTGTTTCTTTCCACCCTGCGCTAACATCCTATATACTTTCCCCCTAAGTCTCCCTTGTTCCAGAGTGTACTGTAATGCTCAAACCTTTTTCATCCCTGTGTTTGCATGCATGTGTCAGCTGCTTTACTAAATGTCTGCATTTGCTGTGAGCTTTACTTCATGCAGCGCACAGTTTCTCCCTGGATGTCTGGATGCATCTCACACACTACCCTGCACACTCCACCACACACACCTGCACACGTACACAAAAACACAGGTATCATAATATACACACTGACAGTAAAACTGATGTGTGAAAAAACAGACAGTAGTCTGAGTTCAACCTTTCACACTCCTGCCTGGTCTGCTCATTCTTTTCCATCACTGTTTCATCTTTTGCATGCCTGATAAAAACACACAAGTTTCTGTGGCATGGGAGCCTCCGAGTGTCCTGCCAATCTATTGACATTGTTTGTACATTTACATTACAATGAAAATCTCCACTATATTTTTCCTTAGGTAGCATTAAGTAGAAAAAGCGTGATCGCCTAGTAGCTAATTAATAAAGTGTGTAAGGTTTTGAATGCTAAATGACATGTTTAGTCAATGTATTTTTTGTTGCAACTCTTCAATTTCTGCCAGATTTGTTGCTGATTATCTGATCAACAGTGTCTCAGCAGGTCTGTAGGCATACCATTTTTCTTTCACGCTTATCCCAAGCGGGGTCGCATGGGGTGCTGGTGCCTATCTCCAGCTGTCTACAGGCAGGGTACACAAAGAAGTACACCATGTACAGGTCGCCCGTCAATCGCAGGGCAACACAGAGACCAACAGGACAAACAACAATTCACGCACAAATTCACACCTAAGGAGACTTTAGAGCAGCCAATTTACCCAGCGTACCTGGAGAGAAACCATGCATGCACAGGAAAAACATGCGAACTCCATGCAGAAAGACCCAAGCTGGGAATTGAACCCAGAAGCTCCTTGCTGCAAGGCAGCAGTGCTACCCACTACACCACTGAGCAGCCCCTTTGTAGACATACAACTGCATTAAAATCATCCACAATGTTCTCCCAATCTTTCCATTATTTCCTTTGGTCTTTATGATGATGGTCTGTCTCTGTTTTGTCTCTAAAGCCTTCACAGAAACCTGCATTTATACTTAGATTAAATAAAACACTGACATCCTCTACACACAAGAAGACAGACGTGGGTAGTAACTAGTTGTATTTACTTAGTTACATATACTTAAGTAACTTTTAGAAAAGAAATGTAATTTAACAAGAAGTTGTACTTTACTGTTCTCTACTCTTTTACTTGAGTAATACTTGTGAGAGTATGGTTACCATCACATGAGTAACATTTCTGGTTGATCTACTCAACATGAGTAACATGATCTGTTTAGTTAAAGGAAAATTCCGGTTTTTAACACTTTTAGCCCATTTTCTGTAGTGTCCAGGATGAAATCGAATGATCGACACCAAAATTTTGACATAGTGCATGTCCGATAATGTCCTTAAAACAACCTTAAACGTT
>NW_015151044.1:43064-45211 GCF_000732505.1 Cyprinodon variegatus
ATTTTCCTTATAATTTAAAATATGCAATTTTGCACTGGTTACATAACTTTAAACATCAAATCAGATGTTATGAGTAAAAACTATCAGTCCTTCAGTAGCAAGTTTACCAAGGATTTTTTACTCTTATTTCTTTGATGCATTATTTGTTCTTTTACTAGAATAATAAAAAAAAATCTGCTACATTTACTTAAGTAAGATTGTTTGGTACGCTACTGACCTCTGCTAGTAGGATTAGAAGCAACCATTTACACTGTATTTTATTTAGGGGATTATTTTTAAGGGGACTGAGCTCAAAACACAAATTATGAGTCATATTTTTTATTATTGTGTGAAAAGAATGCATTCTTTTGGTACCTGGGTAGATTTTTACATTCAAACGGGTGGATAAACATTACACATGCACACACATTCACAGATCAAATCCAAACACACCCCATGGGAGTGGTTGTACTTTACTCTCGTGCACAGCCAAAGGGAGGGAAGATATGTGGTATGAGGAAAAGAGAAAAAATAGAAACTAAATTAGAAAAACTGCTCAGGCGAGGAGGAGAGAGAGAGAGGAGTTAGAGAGGAAGAGGAGGACCAGGACAAACAGAGCCGGTGACCTAAGGAGGGAGTGTCTGGGAACGTAAGGAGTGTGCATCAACAAGGAGGCTGCTGAGAGGACAGAAATGAGAGACAATAATGATGGCAGCTCACGGAGGGAAAGAGCAGCAAAACAATGTCGAACATGTTGGTTGGTGCGGGGTGTCTTTGTCCAGCTGTTGCCCTTTGACCCTCTGTGTTATCTGTGAAAATGTCTATTATCTAGGATGCTTTACCTCCACTACATGAGAACACTAGCCACCTTAAAACTCAGTGACACTGTCATGGTTTAATCTCTTCAAAGTTGGTTTTAAAAACGAATGCGCATGACTGGTGCACCCCATATCTTCCCAGTCGGTTATCAAAAAGTACATATTTCTTGCAGGCTGAGAAAAAAAACAACATAGAATCCAGATCTAACTCTGTCCTCTGTCTCCTTTAAGTCGTTCTAATACTAATTGTCACCCCTGGAAAAACAGAAGCTGCACTGGTGATCTTCTTGATTGTTTCCCCCAAGCAATCCCTGTCAGCTGTAAGGAAAGTCAGACTAGAATAACTTAGAAACTTACACATTACAACCTCCTACAACCTTAACCTTCGCCCTCATCTTCTTTTAACTTCCCCACTCTCCCTTTCTCCTGCTCCCTGCAGCTTCTTCTCCCTGTTCTGCCTCCCCTTCTGTCTTTCATTGCCTCATCTCTCTTTCTCTTGCTGGTGTAAGTAAGCAGCTTAAACACCTACAGGGTGTGACATCGGGGCCCCACGCTCCTCTAAACGGAGTCAGTGCAGGCGGGAGGAAGGCAGCACTGAGAAGGAGAGCATTTTATCCATCTATTCTCTGTTCCCTGCTTTGCCTGGCATCATTGGTGCAAGCTCGGTTGAGGAAAAACCAAGGCTGTCCCCTCACATTACCTGGGGCTGAGCCAGACAAGCCGTCACCCCCGCCACCATCACCAACCCCCCGTAACACTGTCCTCCACTGCTCAACTTAACACCCCCCACCACCACCACCACCATCTTTTTTTTTCTTTCTTTCTTTCTCCCTTATTCTTTTTCCACCTCCTCTCTCCTCAGCTCAGCTTAGCTCTGCCACGGGCACCGGTCCCCAATCTCCAAGGTGATTATGACAAAAACGAACGACCCCCAAGAGACGGGGCCAGGAGAGATAAGAAAGAAAGAGGAGGATGGCTGAGAGAGCGAACGATGAGGAGGTGGAGGAGGAAGGGATTGGAGATGGATGATGTAACCAAGAATTTTGGCTTTTGCGTTATGATTTGGGTTGAGTTTTTCAGGAACCAAGGTTCTCAGTAAATCGTGTCTGTAGCCGTTGACAGCATCAATGTGGCAATAAAATAACTAAGTACTTTCAAAAATATACTGTCAGTTTGGGATATTCTTTGTATTTTCTCTTTTTATTGGAGAAATTTACAGTAATTCAGAAAGTACATGTTAAGAATTGTTTCAGCAGAACCTCATCAATGAATCCTGATCATTTTTGACTGAATTCAATAAGATGAACTACATATTTTATGGATGGTTGGACAAATAGATAGATAGATAGA
>NW_015151044.1:45347-65467 GCF_000732505.1 Cyprinodon variegatus
ATAGATAGATAGATAGATAGATAGATAGATAGATAGATAGATAGATAGATAGATGGACAGACAGACCAGCTGTTGTAGTGTGGAATGGGGGTTGTGACCATATAAGGTCAGCAGGGTCAAATCAAGCAATGAGACGAGGCTGAAGAAGGCCATTAAAGAGACACACAGTCCTGATGGAGAAGACACTGAAAGAGGGGGATGCCGCTCTTAACCCCTTCCCCTGCCTCCCATCTAAAATGAGAGGAAGCGGCGCAAGAGGAAACGTAGTGAAAGAGAGGAGAGGTCATATTATTGTAGCATAGCAACCCAGGTTTCAGTGTGGGTTGAGGCAAGCAACAATATATATAATATTGCTGAGAGGTTAGACAGCTTAGAAGGACCTTTCAAGATGGATGTGGAAAGAGAGGTGCACTTCCTGCGCTGAAGAGGGGGAGGGAAGGTAGGAGAAGATGGGGAGGGTGGGGGTGGGCAGTGGAAAGAAATAGCCCAAACCTCCTGTCTTCATGCACTCCCCCTTCTTTTCTTCTCTTTTTTCTCTCCTTCTCTGATACTATGTTAGTTTGCCTATCTGGATTTCTTCCTCCCTCCTTCTCCCTCCGCTCTGTGCATCATTAAAACAAGCAGAGTAGTGTTCAGAGCGTGGGGCTGAACTGAGATGGTGACCTCCACAATAAGAAGATGTTCTTGCTTCGGGGAAGAGAAGGTCGTTTTGTACTCCTCCTCCACCTCCTCTCCCTCTCTCTCTGTTTCTCCATCTCTCTCTGTCTCTCAGTTTTTTTCCTCCTCTTGCTTCTTCCAGTGGAGTAAATGAGATTTGGAGGGAACAGAAGAGTGGAGGAAGGGATCAAGAGGGTAGACATTCAGACGAAGCGATATGGCAAGATGCAGATGGAGAGAGGGCAACTTAATGTAGAATTCATAAAACAGAAAAGCGAAATATGATAAACAGCAAAGATCTGAATTTCCCTGAAGAAAATAAAGAAACGGAGGGTTAGACTAAGGCAGCCAGGAGGTAAAACTACCAAAATAACTCTGCCTATTTTACTTTTTCTGCCCTGAACTGTCTCAAAGACATATTTCTTCTGTACATACATACAGCAATTGATGCACAGAGGTCACTGCCGTCATGTCCAGGGGCACCTTCTGTCATATAGATGTGAAGATCTACAGCTTTGGGGAGGAATCAAGGTCCTAAGGGTGACACAGGGACAGGCAGCGGTGTGAACAGCTCCAGTTGCCCCCCTCCCACCTTCCCTCTCTGCACGTTGCCTTCACACAGGAACAGAATGTGTGGGCAGCAAGCACAAATACATTCTCTGTATCCTCCAGATGATTATACAGCCTTTAAATCCAATAATCTCCATTCAATCTGCTTTTCCTGGTGTCATTCTTCACTGCACCTTCATTCATTTACACCTTCTTGGTGAAATTGTGTTATTTTCCTTCTTTCCTTCCTTTCCTCACACCCTTTTGCTTCCTCTCTCCTACACATGAGTAAACTTTGTTCCAGGAGCCTTTATTGGGTCTCCATCTCCTCAAGGGGGGGCTCTTTCTAAAATGTCTTGTCGTTCCTTAGTCCTGATTTGAGTATCACAGAGCTGCACCTTCACACATGCTGATGTCTCTCACCTTGTGCCAAATACTCCTTTGTGAAGCCTTCCCCCATCTTCTGCCTGCACCTGGTAGAGATAGCGTTCATCCAGCCGGAGGCTCCTCCATCTATACAAGCAGGCCTGAGATGGCACAAGAAGCGCACAGCTGTTCTCCTTGCTAAATTGATAGCGGCCGGTTGTGGATGGGGCTTTGAAAATACCCCGTTTCATGATTCATGACACTTGTACAATTATTTTTTAGTAAAAAAAAAAAAACCAAAACCCTGCTTATGTGAAAGAAAAAGTTGAGAAAAGAAGTTTGATAATGATCCTCCCACCGTTAAGGAGTTTTTCATGCCAAAAAAGCCCTCTTTCTTATTTTTTTGGGCTCATTATACTTCTTTCGACTGTGTTTCATTATTTAAATTTCAAATTTAAGCAAACAGAGGGAATAAAAGTGAAATGTGACTGGTTTTAAATAAGACAACAACTCAGTCTGACACTATCACCCCTCTCCCTCAAAGCAAACTTGATTCAGTCCCAGCTGTGACAGAACTTTTAGAGAGTTTTAATATGCTGATGGTTTTCTGAAATGAGCATATGGTTGAATGTTTACATATTAGCTTCAAAAAAATTCAGACACCCACTCAAATTATTCACTCAGCAAGATTTCCGAAATGTCTGTCAACTTACCAAGAGCCTTTTAACTTCCTGTCAATGAACATGACTGACTACAGCTGGTGGCTCCTCAGTGCCAACATAGACAAATATTGTTTTTGCAGAGCTCTCACTGGATTTACCAAGGCAATAAAAAGGGAAAGCATTTTTTTCGTTGTTCCTAAACAACTTAGACTTTAAAGATTAGAGGTTAACCAAGTGCTGAAAGATCTAACAGCCACCTTTTAATAGAAAATAAATGTGGTTTGATAGTCTAAACAAACATTCATAAACCAACAACAATAAGCAGTGAAATTAATGTTTTTACAGCAGCCCATTGACAATTCACACATCATGTTGTATAAAGGCCAAGGACTTGTAGATTTGGATCAACTGAGCAAAGCAACTTCCCTTCAGATGTTAGACAGACACTAAGATTACTCAAAAAGCGATATTTAAAAGTGACCAATTGGCGATGGCAGCTTTGGCGTCTAAGTAGGGAACCTCTGCAGGAGGGAATCAAAGGTTAGTGACCACGTTAATCTGACGGAGGATAACTTGTGAGTCACTAACATGGTCTTAAACTTCAGTCCATACCCAGAGGAAGAGGTGGATTCTGGCCGAACGGCTGACAATGCAAGGAGATGGACGTTGCCCAGAAAGTTCCAGACACTGAAGTCTTGAAGACAGCAGAACTGACAAGAGATCAGATCCAAGCAGACAAAGGAAGGCAGGACAATCCACATGACAAAGCCAGAGCCATTTTCAAAGAGGTACACAGGAGTTCAGGCCATAAGCAGATCCAGGGTTGTCAACAGGCAGAATCCAGCAGGAAACCAAAGATAGGTCAGGCAAACAGATCACAACAGAATCAGGCAGACTCAGAGGTCCAAAGGCAGAACTGGTCGGGTACTTTGAGAACTCTCACCAAAGGCTCTAATAATCTAGGCCCAATGACTGGAAGCTGGCTATTAGGTGAACTAAATTAGTAATCCAACCACTCATCAGTGCCAAGATCATGACAGATCTGTCTGTTTTCAAAAATACCTCAAGCTACGACTGATGGGAATTGTTGCCACACACTGAACCTAATTGTGTATCTTACATGGCTTGTGTCAATATTTCATGAATATATTATATTGCATTCTTCATGTCCCTCTTCCATAAAAGTATGGTGAGTAGTGTTCAACTTGAAGCTCTTGTGTCAACAGATCCCCTAACTGACCTGTGAATCTCTGCAGCTCCGCAGTGGCAACTACAGTACACTAGATGGCTGCTACTAGCTGCCTGCTAACTGATCAATAATCTCTTTGCCTAGGCAGTCAGTTAGTAGGACAGTCAAATCTTGGTGAGTGTGCCGTTGTGCCTTACCATTCCCATACCCAATATGATTATGCTCAATAAGATACCAAAAGCATATGGCACTACGTTACCATGGGCTGCATAGCTTTTCTCTGATTAATACAACCAGCCATTTTTGGTGGATTACATTCATGCCATCTTATGCATTTCATAAAGTTTATTGAAAACTAATCTGTTGATGATACTCAAAGCTTAAGATATTTGTTTATAGCAAAACCCTAAATGAATAACATTTCTCCACATTTTTCCGGACTGTCTTTGCTCTGCCCGCTGCTCTCTCTGTTCTTTCTTTAAGGCCTTCACAGAATAGCTGTATTTATACGCAGATCAAAGGAAGGAGCACTGGTGGACTCTATTTAATAATAGGGTGGTCTCTGAAGGTAGTAGTTTGCAGTGATTTTTTCCCCCCATCTTTATTTAAAAAAAATCACAAAACACAAAACTTCTTTGTATTTCTCCGTCACACGAGACCCTACAAAACCACATTAGGGCTTGCAGTTGTTATGAGCTCTGGTTGGAAAAATTATTGAGTAAAAAACAAACTGCAGTCTTTACTATATCTATACTCATGTTAACTGGCAAAGAAGAGCGTGCATTGAAATTTCGTATGTGTTGAATGAATAAATAATACATCTATCCCATTATTGAATAATTTTCATATGAAGGCATTTCTGAAAAAAATTGAACCAGAGGGACTATAGTATTATGCAAATAACTATATTTAAACACACAGTTTTTATTAAGTACTACTTTTCCTTATTATGCTCTTTCCCTCAGACAATAAACATTTCTATTAAAAAGGGTAAATGGTCTGAACTTGCATAGCGCTTTTCTGGTCATACTTACCCCTCAAAGCACTTTACACTGGAGACATTCATCCAGATACACTTTAAATCACACACATACTCATAAAATGCATGCATACCTGGAACTTGGAGTTAGGTACCTTGCCCAAGGACATATCAATATATGACAGAAGAGAAAGCCAGAATCAAACTCAGACCTTTTTGATTGCAAGACTACTACTCACTACCCACTGAGCCCCCCCAGCTGCATTCAAAAAGCAAAGGGGATATGCCTCACAGGTGTGGATCATAGTTTTTTTCTGCTCCAGAAAAAGTGTTGGCAAATGTCCAACCAGAACTGCACAGAACACACCAACATGTTGCTCCACCTCATCTTAAACACTACACACATGCAGGGAAAATGTATTATATTTAAGAAATCCTATTGTTTCCTCACACTCATACTCTGTGGATTTCCACACTGAGTGCTCCCTGGGGAAAATACATGTGTAAGTGGCCTAATGTTGCCTAAACCCATCCTTGAGCTGGCAGAGTAGGAGAGTGCGGCAAAGTGAGGGAGGAATGGCGTGGAGGAGGAGGCACCAGGGTCGTGCCTTCCGTGTCAGGAGGATTGGAAAGCCCTGTTGGCACAAGGGACCACAGCTTTGAGTAAAGCAGCTTGTTTCAGGAAGGGATTGTGTTTGCAGACCCTGCTTGGAAGTGTGTTTGTGTGTATGAGTGAGAGAGACGCCTTGGGGCATTGCAGCCCTGCAGCCGTAATCCACATGGCCTGACACTCTCTGTTATCTGCCCCTTGGCTGCCAACAACCAGGCCTAATAGAGGCAGAGCTCAACCCCCTGCTGTGTCAGGCTACACATCACTGTCTATCCACATCCACACACAGTAAATACACAAACCCAAATGCACCAAACACACACATACTACATATTTTACTGTGCCACCCGCTTCCTTCCCCATAAACGTTTCCCACTTCCTCAAACCTCCAACGATTCCTGGTTACAGCCCATATATTCTTATTTCCCAAGAAGCAAGGCTTTCTACAGTTCCTCATTACTGAACACATTAACACATGAAGTTCACCGAATGCAATGACTAAGAGACACAAACCAACTCCAACAACTAACAAGGTTAAAACTCCACTTAAGCTTTCAGAATAATTTAAGGTCTCTATAGTGTGAAACAATTACTGGTTATAAGCTGTGATGAATTATATTAAATGTGATTTTAACTGGATTTTAATGACTTAAAACCTAACGTTATTAACAAGACACATATTCAATATGCCAAGCTGCTGAATTTTTCAGTTTAAAAACAAGTAGATTCTAAACTGTCTAAAATTATGTTTATTGTATGTGTAAGTGATAACTGTCTCAATAATTTTTGTAAAACTGCATCCAAATTGAAATATGTGTTCTACTGTAAGATATGCATTTTGTTTTAACCTAATTTCCTTGTCAACCATTTTTACTGCTCTGAACACATTGTTTGTAGTGCCTTATAAGGTCAAGTTTGAACTTCTGAGATTGATTGATTCATCATTGCAGCTTCCTCTGGTCTATTCCATCCTGTGTGGCTGTGACACGATCCTGGAGAGAAATATCAGCTGTGAGTCTGCAATCAACACCTCTGTTTACAGATGTTGGGGGTTGGCCTGTTTTTTTCCAGTGTAGTCCTGTTTTTTTTTTTTTTTACTGTAAATAACTGTATGTGCTCTATATTTCATCCTCTGACATGGGAGCTGGCTCAGATCTCGTCTGCTTGGCTGCGTGTTTCCTGCACTGAGCCGCCTGTGGAGCTGGTTGACAGTTGCCTTTTTTTATCTCGTCTTCTTTCTGTATGTCTGCTTCTGTGTTCTTGAATCCCAGTCGGCATTCAGTTGACGGCCACCCACACTGAGCCTAGTTCTGTTGGAGGCTTCTTCTTGTTAAAAGGGAGTTTTCCTCTCCACTCTCGCAGCATGCATGCTCGGTGTGAGGGATTGCAGAGAGTCAATGAGTCGATGCAATCAGCTGGTTTTCCTTAGATAGAAAACTTTGAATCAATTTGACTGTATGATCTGGTTGAATTGTCTCTGTAAAGTGCCTCGAGGTGACATGTGTTGTGGATTGGCACTATATAAATAAACTGGATTGAATCGATTTGGCAAAGAATATAAGAAAAACAATGCAAGAACAGGTTTGAAGAGCAACGGAAAATTATAAAAGACAAACAGGCAATAAATCCATCAGATTAATGCCAACACATTAAAAATGCCTAATCTTTATAATAAGAGCTGCTAGATTTAAACCCTGGATATATGTAGATAAGGCAGTTTCACCTTTATCCTCTAATATCAACAAGCTATTACTGAACTAAGCTGATGCGTCAGTATTGATATTATGAGGTTGGTAAGTAATTTCTCTTTTTCTGGAGTAGTTACTTTGCATATATACAGTATATATTATGCTTACTAACAATGCCAATCTCTTGCCATACCATTGTTCTCAAACTGTAAAACAAGTGGCATTTGTATTACTAAGGTTGTCTTTTCATGCTAGTCAACATATATATTTCTTATTATCCCTTATCCCTTTGATGTAGAAATAAGTCTGATAGCAAAAATAATATACTGTATGTTTGGGCCCTTACATGTAGCTTACTTTATTGGAAACCTCTCAAATCAGTAGACCAGAGGAATCTTTAAAAAAAAATTCCAGAATATATTAAAATGAACAAGAGTAAACCAGAAACAAGCACTGGCTCCAACACATTGTGTGTTCTGTTTACCTCTTAAGTGGAATAAGGTTGGGGAATTACATCTAACCAAATTTGACTGTTTCCCACTTCCAGTTTCATCAACCAGTGCAATCTGCTCTTTGACCCGGCTAAATAGTATTAGTAAAAGAGGCTAATAACATTGTACTTTTCTACCTTGGTTTTTGTTTTCAAAGAATGGCTTCATGTTTACAATAGGGCTGGATAATGTGAAAGGTATGTGAAAGACTGATGAACTGCAGGAAGCACTAAGGTGTACATTAAAGGCACCAATATTGGATATGGGAGGAGGTTGAAGAGTTGAAGGAGTAAAAGTGCAATGTAAAATGGGGTTATAGAATGCAAAACAGAGTTTACAATGTCATAGATGAATAATGATAGTTCAGTGGGTGAAATGCACATACAGAGAAGTACAAACCCCATCGACACCTCCTTTCTCTGCAAATCTCACAATTCTAAACATCCACCATAAAATGGGCGAATTCAAACATAGCACCGAATTGATGTAAATTCGGGTATGTTGCCTTATTTGGTTCTGGCCTGTACTTTTGTCACGCCGCGAAATTGACATACAGACCAGCCCACTGGTTCACGGCCCAAGAACATGAATAGAGGCAGATGTAAGGCACCAGTTTAGCCTACAGTTGGGTTTACTTCTACAAGAATTACAAAGCAGGCAGTTTCTCTATTGTAAATTAGCAAGAACCACGGGCATAAATGCAGTGTTCCAGGCTGCATGGAGGAAGTGGAAACCGGGTCAGGTTCGGTCGCTCTGTGCCCCGCCGGCTCCCTGTTTGGACTACGTGCTGCACTATAGCTGACCAAAATCCCGGACGATTTTGATATTCCCCCGGACATTTTTTTAGGTATGAAAAGTAGAACATGTCCAGGAAAAAAGAGGACGTCTGGTCACCCTACCATATGAACAATTTGATGTTTCAGTGAGTGAGTGCTTGTTGCTATGATGCGTCTTTGCTCAGCAGCTTTGCTCATTGTAAACCAACCAATCAATGCACAGCTCATCTAAATAGTCATGAGCATACCATAAAAGGAAGAAAAACTGTCGTTTGATTCTACGGCTTTTAACCAGGCTTGCATTAGGGCTCATAGAACAGCAAATATGCCATTTTCAGCCCAACCAATGTTACACACCCTATTCAGAGACCTTAAGGACCAGCACCAAATACTCTATATAATCATTCTATGACCCCTTTAAGGTACCCTTTAAAGTATTGATCTAAATATAACTGACACATTAAAAATATTTAAAATACTTTCAAGTAGGGCTTGAAAAGTTCAGTTCAGACAAATATTAGGTTTTCTAGAAGATGTTTCGCCTCTCCTCCAAGAGGTTTCTTCAGTATTAACTAGTGGTGGGGAGCAATGAGATTGATATATTGTAGGTCTAACAAAGAAGTAGTGGAAACAAAAGGTGGATCTGATCCCTCCTACTACTACCGTCTTCTGGAAAACTTCACGTCCATTTACCTAAACTGATCTTTTCAAGCTTGACCATGACCTGAATGACAGAATCTTCAAAAATATGTATTAAAGTATATGTATTATGCCAACCCATTGAAGTGGTTGGTTGTTAATGTTAAACTAAGACTGGATAAGCCAAACACACTACAGGCACTTCATGTATTTAAATTTTTATTTAGACACCTAGACTTCTGGATTTGATGACTCAAGAGGTAGAAGTTTGTCCTGTAACATGGTGGGATGTTGGTTCAAGAAACCTACTGGGACATCTTAGTCGTACCATTTGGGCAGAACACTTCAGCTGCCTTGCTTGCTTTTGATGTTTAAGGGGCCTGATGCCACCAATTATATGGCTGCCCCATTTCTATCAGTCTTCCCCGGGGTGGCTGTTGCTAAAATCATCAGGGTGAGATCATGCAGGTTAACATACTGTAGTATGCCCTGAATTGTTTGGAAGAATGCATTGTTAATTTCAGAGGTCAGAGGATAAAAGGCAGAGTGATTTGAAATGATACACAGGCAACAGTTACTCACTTAACCACTTATCATAGCCAAGTTATTTGGAGTAGCACAACACATCAAATCCTAAAAGGTGGTCAGCAGTGAAAAGGACTAGCATCTCAGATAGCTTCCTGTAAATAATAGCTGGAATTGGAACAGACTTACCAAAACTGAACAACAAAGGATTCCACATAACATGTCTGGTCCGTTGAGTCTTAAATTCCAGCTGCAACATTTTAATAGTAATGTAAGAATTAGATGTAAATAGCATTAATGTCTGGATCTACCCTGTTTTTTGTGAAGGGTTTACACTGGTCATAGTGATGTAATGTGTTGTGAGATCATTTTTGGCTCCCTAATAGCAACTGCTATCCATTGCAATACAACTGCCACCCTTAGTTTGGTTCTGATCAGTTCACCGCTTTATGACTACAGTGTATCGAACCTCCATGGCTACTTTAAGTCACAAATCTCAAATAATCTCTAACTGATATCTTGAACAAGACAGTAAAGTCACCATAGATAATTGAGATTTGGTGGAACAGGTGATTTTGATCATGGATGTCTTATCAATCAGTTTTAACCACAGCATGCTATTGTTTCAATATAGAACATAATCTTAAAGAAATGTTCCATCCCTTTACGTCTATTATACAAAGTATTAAGGTTGCTCTGGCAATGGTATTACTATTAAGAAATACATAATAAAGTCATTGGAGAGTGTTCATGTTAAGGGCTTGTTAAAGTCAAGTACAGTTTATACACTGCTGAAAAAAATAAAGGGAACACTCAAATAAAACATCCCAGATCTGAATGAATGAAATATTCCTGTTGAGTACTTTATTCTCAAAGTTCAATGTGCTGACAACAAAGTCACACACAAGGTATCAATGGAAATTAAACTTATTAACTAATGGAGGCCTGGATTTGGAGTCACACAGAATTAAAGTGGAAAAATAAACTACAAGCTGATCCAACTGTGATGTAATGTCCTTAAAACAGGTAAAAATGAGACTCAGTCATGTATGTGGCATCCACACGCCTGTAGGACCTCCCTACAAAATCAGGGCATGCTCCTGATTAGGTGGCGGATGGTCACGTGAGGGATCGCCTCTCAGACCTGGAATAAAACATCCACCAACTCCTGGACAGTCTGTGGTGCAATGTGACATTGATGGATGGATCAAGACATGATGTGCAAGATGTGCTCAGTCGGATTCAGGTCTGGGGAACAGGCGAGCAAGTCCATAGCTTCAATGGTTTCATCTTGCAGGAACTACTGACACAGTCCAGCCACATGAGGTCTAGCATTGTCCTGTGATTGAACGAACCCAGGGCCAACTGCACCAGCATATGGGGTGTGTTCGATTTTAAAGGCTGCACCCTCCTCGGTCTCTCTGGACTGGATCCTTTGAGGTCTGTGAAAATAAGGAGACCGGAAGAGCTTTGGCTGTGGATTCAAAAAGGTCCAGCCTTCTGCAGCTTTCCAGACTCTTTTGCGTCTGTCACATGTGCTAAGTGTGAAACTGCTTTAATCTTTGAAGAGCACATGGTGCAAGTGCAGAAGTTGCGTGTTCTCTGCAAAATGACAAGTGTCCTACACTGTTTTGGGCTGTGAGCACAGACCCATGTGTGGATGTCGAGCCCTCATACCATTCTCATGGAGTCGGCTCATTTGTGGCCTGCTTGAGGTCATTTCACAGGGCTCCTCCTGTTCCTCCTTGCACAAAAATGGAGTACTGGTCCTGCTGCTGGGTTGTTGCCCTTCTATGGCCTCCTCCATGTATCATGGTGTACTGGCCTGTCTCCTAGTAGCCCCTCCAGCCTACAGATACTTTGCTGACCAACACAGCAAACCTTCTTGCCACATCTCACATTGATGCTCCATTCTGGACGAGCTGCACTACCTAAGCCACTTATGTGGGTTGTAGAGTCTGTCTCATGTTACCATGAGTGTGAAAGCACCACCAACATTCAAAAGTGACCGAAAAATCAGCCAGAAAGCATAGGTACTGAGAAGTGGTCTGTAATGCTCACCTACAGAGTCACTCCTTTATTGAGGGTGTTTTGTTAATTTCCAGCTGTTGTCTATACATTTTTTACAACAGCAAGCAAAGTTTTTTGTCAATCAGTGTTGCTTCCTTAGTGGACAGTTTGATTTCCCAAAAGTTTGATTTGATTAAAGTTATATTTTGTTATTTATGTTTTCCCTTTGGTTTTTTTTAGAGCAGTGAATTATAAGGACTTGTTTCCTTCCATGTCTTGAGTATATGATAATTTATGTCCATGCTGATCCATTATTGAGGGAGGAGCCTTTCATTGAACATAATCAGGAAGTGTGAAGAGTCATGAAAGACTGTGTCTTTTTCAAATCCCCCCATCAAATTAAAAAACAAAACACACGCTATGATGAAAATCCCTCTCTAGATAAAAACAAGGTCAAGCAAAAATGGAATTACCCCAAAAAAGCCTTATGTGCTGCAAATCACATGGCCCTGAGAGGTGTTTTCCAACAACTGTCATTGTAGAGCAGGGCTTTTTTTTTCTATTGAATGTATTCTCCATTTATTGCCACTAGAGGGGGCAATTTACGGTAAAGATCTGGTTATTAAGGAGTCCTATGGCAACAGATGCAGAAATTGGAAAATACTCTCAAGACTCAGTTATTATTATTAAAAGTATTATTGTCATATCTATTATTTTTCTGGTTGCTGCTGTCATATTTTTCTGTCTAAAATGACTGATTCTTATCTGATATAAAATGATATATCCATTCCTGGATACACAAAGTGTATGGGGTTTAGGTTGTCTCATTTCCTGACTCTAAGAGAAAGTGTCTATGTGTGTATGTGTTTGGTGAAAGGGGGGGCAGAGGGAGAGAGGAAGAGAGAGATAGACCTGCACATAGGGGGAGGGAGAGGAGGGGGAGGCTCCTGATACCAAGACACGGAAAAAGCAAGGGAGGGATAGAGAGAAAGAAAGAACAAGGGGCTGGTGGAGGAAGAGGAGAGGGGAGTTGGAGAAATCGGGGAATAACACTTAAGAAAAAGCGCACAGAGGAGAGGAGGGACGGCACCCGGCGCATTGGACATCCCCAGCTTCCTTCCCTCGGGCTGTCACAGCAGATTGGACTCCGAAGGACCGACACGGCGGCCACCCCAGACCCCATGGGGTAACAGGTATGTCTGACTTCCTCCCTATAACCACCACTCGAAGCAGGACATCACCAGAGTCTGGAGATTTCCTCCAGGAGCCGTGGATACATATATATATATTTTCCCTTCCTCCTGTTATGTCAACAATTAGTTTCCTGCCTTACGCCGCCACCGCGTCCACAGCTGATAGTTGGCTGCTGCCGCTGCGCACAGGTTGAAGGCATGACACAATACAACTCTTGACTACTGTGGCTATTCTTTATGTTTTTGTTGCGTGTTTCCATTGGCACCGTGTTAATTAAGAGCTGGGGTGAATATCTGTATGCGATGGAGCAGAACGCCTACCTGTTCTATGCGTGACAGCCAGCCGCCTGCTGCGCGTCTCCATATTCTGGACAAGCTGTCATGCTTTCCAATGATCCGCTTACGTCTACTTTGATACAAACGTCTATTAAACTGAATAAAAAAAACATATTTTAAATTAAATGGATGTTTAAATGTAAGTTTTATATCAGTGGATCTATTTAAGGTGTTAATTGTAGTGGCAGCAGTTTGGTATCTTTAGAAACTTTTGATTTCCACTTTGGCTGAGAAGGAGGGGGGGTGCACAAACTTGTCGTGGACACATGATCGTGATTGTGCCACGGAGGGAAAACGACTGATGCACTTTGTTGACGTCTGGAGGGGATTCAGAATGAAAGCGCACTGAGGAGGGGGTTGAACCCTCCCCTCATTTTTCACCGCGATTAACCTCAAAAAGGGGGAATTTCTCATTTTGTTTTGCTGCGTCAACGCCAAAGCCATCAGATAAGACACAGAAATAAAAAAGGGGGAATTTACTTCACAGATATAGCGCCCTCGCGCATTTTTTTGATATTACTATAGATTATTTTAAATAAGTGTTAGAGCGGGTGATGATCATCTGATCCTAGATTAGATTTAAAAAAGACGCGTCTAATGCTTTCTGAGCGTCTCCTGGTTGTGTCTGTCCTCTTCAACCGGTCAGTTCCGTCTTCCTCCATTTTCTACCATGTGACACCGGGGGAACAAGCCCACTTCTTTGGAAAGCTGCATGTGGACGTCAGAGTGCGCCTGGCTGTCACCTAACAACAGCCAGGTGGATGCTCAGCTTTAGTCTACCTAGGTTACCAGCTTTTTAACGGAGATTAAAGTCACTATAGTTAGGTTGGATGTTATCACTATGTATTTATTTCTAAAGGAAATAGAGTTTTTTTTTATTTTATTTTTTTTTATTTTTTTATTTTTTTTATAAAAGCAGTTACAAACATTTCCTTTTTTTTGTTTTGTTTGATTGTTATGTTGAAAATTGGTAGTTAATCAAAAGATATATTTGCTCCTAAAAATACGTTTTCTCACAGGCGAATGCTTGGTGGCATCACAAGCTACAAAACTGATATGATAAATTTGTTTACTCTTTTGTTATTATCTTTTATTAAATTCCCTCTGCAAAGAGTATTAATTGTCTTAGAATACAGACATTTGAATGTATGTGAAACTGCATGGAATTCAGGAACATTGGTGGATTAGTGGATATTCAGTTTAGATAGAATACAGTATCCACACATTTGGAGTCCAATTTTTCTTTCAGTTCAGTTCCTCTATTACCTGTCATGTTGTTTTATTTATTTAAATAATGTCACAATAGTTACCCGTGGAGCACCTAAACAAGGTCGCAAGCTTTTTTATTTCTCAGAGCAGTTTTGTTGTCAAAGCTCAATGGTGTGAAGGCTACAGGTGGGCAAGTTGAAATGCTCCGGTCTTGGGTGTTTTAACCCACACAATTCATTACATGGCCCCCTGGTTTCTGGGATGCTAGGCTATCGTATCTCTGCTATCGAACTGCAAAAATGGCGGAACAGCGTGGAGCGTAAAGCTCTGTGACCTGGAAAACAAGTTGCTCTGAGACGCACCTCAGAACAACTGTAAATGATTGGTCAGTGGAGCAACAATAAATTCATCTAAAGCATTGAAGCTAAAATGTGAAAAGGAAGGGTTTAAAAACATGAAATGCTTTTTAGATCCATCCCAAGATGATCGCTAGACACGCAACTTGTGCTAAGGCCAAACCTACCTGTTATATGGAAGCCAATGCCATACAAACCTTAGATTCATCAATCACCATCAGTGTGTGAATGACTATATAAGTACAGTATAACCATTACCATTTACCATCAAATAAGGTGGTGTGCAATCAAACATGGAAAAAGGATAGAAAAATATAAACAGGAACATACACAGATTTATAGTAAAGTTTTGGAAAAGGTAATCGCTCTAATAATTTTATTGTTTTAGCTTCATTCAGGATACTATCTATTATTGAGTCGAACTTGGGCTTAAACACAGAAGATGGAGCTCTGACGGTTCATCAACTTGGGAATATACAGTAAAATCATCCAAAACTCACTCCTCCACCAATATATCTAGTAAGGTCAAGTGCTGAGCTAATGTAATATTTATTTTCTGATGTCATTAAAGGAATTAGCAGGTTTTATATTTAGCCCAATTTTAGTGACTGGCTTTTGTATGAAATCCTTACCTTAATACCCAGCTGTGTTCCTATATTCAAAACATCACTGTATCATACAGTACCTTTTAAAAAGATGATGATAACCTTTGGTGAATAAGACTTTCTCATAAACCGCTTCTTTATTTGGTTTATTTTAAGACATTCTTTGTATTTGGTTGGTAAAATTTTTTTATTTGACTACTACACTGGAACCTGCTAACCTGTTGTGAAAAACCCAATGGGATGTCTTAAGTTACCAAGTACTCTTTCAGCAATTTATTTCTACATGGCCATGTGATAAAAGAAAAAAAATATATATAATAGATATATGTCTATACATATAATCCTAAGATACAGAGATATGAGTAAATTGTGTCAAATGGTTATAGTGGTGTAAAAGCAACAAAACAACTTGGTATCTTAACCTGTAATGTCTTAACTGCAGTACAGACAACCAATATTTTACCGTTTTATTTACGGTAGTCAGAATAGACAAAACTATCACTGTTAGCACTTTTTTTTAAACACATAGCTCTACCTTTCTGCCTTCAAATTGATCAACAGACATCACAAAAACCTTTCATCCACCCTGGTTATCCCATGAATGATATAATGCTGACAAAATACATGTCCTTCATTGATAAGGTGTCTATTCCTTTCTGACTTTTACCTTTCTTCTATTTCCAGTTTAGACTAAAGGCAATTTTCTCTGGTTGGGCCATTTTCTCTTGTTATATGCTCCTTTTGGCTGTAAGCCTGGTCTAAAAGAAAAAAAAGAAAAATATCCTTCATAGGTGGGGATAGCTGTCTGTTGCAAAATTATAGACCCTGTGTTTAGAGTGACCAATCAGAAAAGACACAGTGTGATAAATGAAGGAAAAGCTTANTATACATTTATTTAAACTGCGGTGAACTGATTTATTCTTGGATTTTTAAGATACTTTGTATATTTGTGCATAAGACCCTGGGAAGTTTTCCCCTCCTTGTTCTGTAAATAGGTTTCCAGTTATTCTGAGGCATCTGGGCTGTTCCACTGCACTGTTTTTTTTCCTCTTCAGAGATTTAACGTGCACTCTTTTGGCAGCCGTAACCAGTGTACGGCTGTAAGATGTAGGCCTTTTCCTTTTGTTGGACAGTTGCTAACTAGATCTCCGGGATTAGGAGACCATCAAGCCATTTTTCCAAATTGTCTTAGCCCTCTGTGGATTTGTCTGGTTGTTTTGTCCTTCCAACTACTGAGTTAAGGGTTGGCACTTGATATGATAAACCCTCCAAAGTCCTTTATTCTGTTATTCAATTACAATCGGCTTTTTTACCCGTGCAGTCCCCTTTGAGGGTGTGTATGTACGTGCGTGTTGTCATAAGCGGGATAAAGCTCAATTATCTGCTTTAAATGCTTAGAATCCAAATAGTATTAGAACAACTAAACTCTCTTGGCACGCTGTCACCAAACATCTTTCAAAGTGCTTTGTTTCTTTCTTTAACCCCCCCCCCCCACACACACACACACACACACACACACTCACACACACAGACACACACACTTTGCCACTCCTTAGAGGTATCTCTCCCAGGTGGGGTTGTGTTTTACTGTCCTCTTAGAGGAGAACAGTGGTGTATGTGTGTGCATCTGTGTCTGCACGTCCATCTGTGTGTTCCACGAAGAAGATATGCAGCTCCCACCAAGATAACAGCTTCAAGGATGAGTGGAGGAGGAGTGTGGGCGAGAACGGCCAAAAAAAGGGGAAAAAAATATTAGCTGCACGTGTGTTCATGGTGTTTCAGAGCAAGAAGCGCTCTGCTCTTGCCTTATCCACCACGAAAGGACTTTTGAAGTTGATTTAGTGATATTAGCCACTTTGATCTCTTTTTGTATCGTTGAAGCCAAAGCTGAATGTGTTGTTTGTTGAGAGTGGATGGAAATAGTTACGGTGGACTTTGTCCACACAAACGGTGTGAAGTTTGTGGGAAGCAGCGGTGGTGTGGTGACGTTGAAGGAAAGGCGCTTAGTGAAAAGAGACGGAGGGGCTTGGTTTCATCAGTTGACAGGTTTGAAGCTTGACACCTGCCTCTCACTGTGTGAGCTGGGTTTTGTGTAGGTGGTGCTCAGTGATCCCATGCAGGTCGTAAACTGAACTGTGTGGTTGCAGGTTAGTCGGCCTTCAGCCACGCAAACCTGGGGGTTGCAGAGCTGTCACTGCACAGATAAATTCAGTCACTCCATGAAGTCAAAGCCTCACATCTTTTCACATCAGAATTTAATGTATTTCACTAGATTTTATTTGATAGACTAAGAAAAACTATTGCATATCTGTGGAAAAAAATATACAGGTTTTTAAACAAATTGAATCTAAGAACTGTATCAAATATATATAAATATCTTTACTAGACACCAAAATGTAGTATGGTTCAAACAATTGATTAATTGAGTTTTACTGTGTTATTTAATTTAACTTTATACATCTGGCCTGTTTTGAAGAAATGAAAAAAAGAAAACCATAGTTGAACAAAAACTATGCGAAACCCAATCAAACTATTGTAAACACAATTCACTGCTCTAAAAAGTATTTAATAGTGATTTTTATCATAGAAAACAAATCAAATTTTGTTTGAATTGTATTGTATTGTATTTTTAGGACACCACATCTAATCCACAAAACAACGAAATCAGATAAAATCTCTACAAAGACGCTTTTGTTTCGGTAAAAACACCCTGTGTTCACCTCCGTGTGTCTGTCCGCACTCTTCTGGATCAAACCTTATGGCTCACTTGTTAATGAGAACACCTGTTTGACTAACACTCTGTAAAATGAACCATTTACACTCGTCTTACGAGACACGCTGCATCCCTCTGGAGCTTCCCAACAACTCTGTCTGTCCGTTGTGTTTCAGGTATTTGTTTTGTGACACATGTTAACCCCCAGGGTCTAAACCCTCTCCCTCCCCCACCCGTTCAATAACTCCCAAGGCTTAACTGCTGCTATAGCTCATTGTGCAGCACTGAATACAGGTGTTTCTAATCACCATGGGGTTACACGGGGGCTCTGGGGAATGTGTGTGTTTATTCACCTATCTGACATGCCCCTCCCTCCCAGCAGAGAGAGCAGGTGAGTCTTTAAGATAATTTCCCCCTTCCTCCCCTCCAGACTGGATATACAGATGTAATCTCTATCAACCTGCCTTCCTGTTCACATGCATATGAATATTTCATAGCTTTTTATGTATGTGTGTTTTATGTTTGTACTCATCCATAAAAAATAACAGGCGTGATGATATTAATGCCGCTCCCTTCTGTTTCTTTCTTAGTATGCCACCACCTCTTGTAAGAAATTATGATTTTAAGCTGCATTCATTTTTATTTCGTTCTAGAACCAACAATTCATTTCAGTGTTGAGCACTAAAATGAATTGTTAAAAAAATATATATATATAAACTTCATTTTAGTTTCTTTTCTTACCTTTTTTTTCTGAGTTGTCAATATTGCAAAACACATTTTAGATTGCACATTCCTTAGAAAACAGATGTGGGTTTTGTGTGTTTACTGCAGGGTGTGTGTTTTTCTTTTTTCTTCTGGAATGTGGAGCAGGGGGCTTTCTCTCCTACTGCTATCCCATCTTCACATCATAATGTAAAGCTATCTATTGGCATCAGTTGCATAGTATCTTCAAGCCATTCTTATAAATTTTCCACCTTTTGCAACTGCAGCAATTAGTGTAATCACAGTAATTATTTTGCACAAATCTTGCAATTATTTGATAAATCGGCGCTGGCCATTTTCACCATGCACCATTTCTTATTTTTGTAGCTTTGTCTTCCCTCAGTTCATGCCTTGAAACTTGGTTAAAGTACCTTTTTTATTATGTATTCATAGGCTGTGGCAAGGAAAAACAGCTATTTGACTTCAACAAATAATCTTGATTTACTTGTGTAATTTACAGGCATCTTGGTCTGATCACAGGTCAGAAACTCTCATATAATAAGGCTTAAGCAGGTAACACACCCTGAGTCTGAAACATGGTAAACAAGGAGAAATAGATGTATGAATAAAAGGAGAAATTAATCATAATCAGAGGTGTATAAGGTACCCAGAAATTTTACCAAAGTTTGAGTAACATTAGTATACTCAAGCGTATAAAATGTACTTTGTAAAATATCTACAGTATACAATAAAAGGAATTATATAAATCAATAACATGATAACAACTTTGTGCAAAAACAAATTTTACATCAAACGTCACAGCCTAAATTTATTGAACCAATCGTTAAAGTAGTTGACTGATATATGTTAGGAAAGGACAGACATCTTATCTACTGTCTGGGTTTTCACCTGATCTCTGTTACTCATGGTCGATAACAAGAACATTTACTCAAATAAGAGTAGAGATACTCTTAACAAGAACATTACTAAATAAAAGTACAGTAAAATGCATCTACCGTACTCCTAAAAGTAATTTTTTTTAAATACTTAACTAAATGTAATTAAATCAATGTAACTAGTAACTATCCATCTCTGATTATATTTCCAGTGATTTTAAGGTTCAGTTTTGAACAGTATATGTCTAATTCATAGACCTCCTGGTCTCACAAAGTAATGGTGAAAACACCCATTGCTCTTAGGTTAATTTAATTATCATGATCTAACTACACATGAACAGAAAGCACACCAGAGTAAAGTGACTTCCTGTGGTTGTGGATGACTGTTAAGATCTATTACTTTGTCAAGAATCAAAAGCTTGTTTGATTTTTTTAAGAAAGAAATGACCTGATATTTTTGTACCCAGCTTAACAAAATAGTTTTTAATAACGAGAACTGAGTAAGAGAAAATATAAATATATGTTTTATAAAACCTTCAGAATAAAAAGCTTTACACTCCGATGCAAATGTTGGTTTTTTTACACAGGAAAAGGAGAAAAAGTAACGTTTTAGAAAATCTGCCTTTGTGCAGACACATTTGATAAGGTGAAATGTGATTGAAAAATCCATTTATTTCATTAACTTCATTCTCTGAACGATGTTTTTTAGTGTTTATTTCTATAGATAATGATTTCAAGGTAAGACAGAACTTTTAAAATCAGGATATAACATCAGACAGATAAAAAGCAGGTATGTTTAATACCTGCTTAAATGTATTTTTTTATATGCAGAACAAAAATGTTTTGGATATTACTGTATTATCAATTAGATTTAATCATAATAAATGTATAATGAGAAACGATTCTGTATTAATGCTAAGCCTGCTGAGAAGCAGAGGTCTTAATTTACATGAGACAGAAAATAAGAAG
>NW_015151044.1:65482-79192 GCF_000732505.1 Cyprinodon variegatus
ATATATATATATATATATATATATATATATATATATATATATATATATATATATATATGTATATGTATATATTTGAAAGGTCTGAGGTGCAAAACTATGATTCACACCATCTGAATCATACATGATATCATCACTCTCCAGCTGACATGGGATCATTTACTGCTGTTCAAAAGATTTGACTTCTTGTACAGTTAAATCTTCTCAGACATATTTTCTTTCCCCTGTATTCTCATCTCATTTCTACAATCATTTTTAAGTGTTTTTATGCCCTCAAACTCTTTCAAATGTCTCTCCATTTGACTCAGATTTGGAGACGTGCTTGTTAGGAGTCTTTTAATGCGGTGTAATTACCTGACAGGAAAAGAGAAGTAAACCAGTGGGAAGGAACTCTTAAAAAAAAAAAAAACTCCATCAGAAATATGGCTTTCCACTCTGACAAATGTCACCTGCCTTTTAGCCAAATTTATATGAGCTGCTGAGAGTTTGAAGGTTTGAGCTCTTTGGTTGAAATGTGAGGTTTTGCAGACAGTACCAGGTTGTTAGTTGTTATTTTCCAGGTGAGCGAATGTGTCTTTCTCGCACACAGTGGGAGCATTTGATGGGAAATTGAACGTCTTTGAGCAAATACGTCTTTAGAAAGAGTCAACTGGCCTCGGGCTCTGGCTGTTGAAAGATTTCCATATCAAAGATCAGGTGAGGAAACGAGAATCGGGAAGCGGGAGGTGGGGGTAAAAATGGGCATGGTGGTGTGTGTGTGTGTGTGTGTGGGGGGTTGATGAAACAGAAATTTCTTCCAAAAAGATCCCCAACCCTTGTTATTCTGTCGCTCCTTTGTGCAGCACAGTTTAGTCTGTGTGTGTCAGCGCTGTCTGTCTCCATCTAAACTGCCCGCTTTACTTAAACACACACACAGAGCGAAGGAAACACAAACACACACCTTTACTCGAATCAAATACGCCACGAATATCACCTACTGTCTGACCGCAGAGACTCGCAGTGGAACAGAGGACGACTTTCTCCCTTTAACAGTGCATGATGTCTGACCTGCCAGCCTCTGCCAATATTTGGATCTCTGTTTAATATTGATACTGAAGCATAAAACCATCATTTTCCCTGGAACTATGTCCTTTCTCCAGCCATAAGTATCAGAGCTGACCCATGGAAATGATGGTGGCATGCTAATTAATGGATCGCTTTTTTCTTTTTTTTTGAGATGTGTGTGTGCGGTGAAAATTATTCGGCTTTGTAGAGTTTTGTAATCCAACCATGGACTCAGGCTAGAGTGCTAAAGTGCTGCTAACAAGGCCTGTTTAACATTCTCTCCCCTGCTCAACATACAATTATTCCACTTCGCTGCCATTAACATGTACAGTAGGACTGGGCTTTTAATTGGCCTGATATGACTAATGCCAGATCAACTTGGATTTGCTAATTAGTTTTTTGCTTTAAAAGTGCCATCAGGACATGAAATATTCATTGATGTGAGGTGGAGTGAGGACTGTGGGTGGTATTAGTGGGATATTAGTGGTACAGGCAGGCTGCTCAAGCGTGCCGGTAGAAGAGACTGAACTTACGTTGGCCTGTTGTGGTCGGTTATTCATACTTTGGGAGAGGTGTTAGCTTTTCGTCATGACTCCAGACACCCACACGCACAGAGAAGCACGAATTATTGCCGCTCACACACACACACACCACCTCCCTACTCGGCGTCACAAGGCCACCTTTTCTTTTCCAGCCCCCACCCTGTCTCTCTCTATGTCTCTTCACATTTCTATTATTCTATCTTTTATGCTCCTTTGCCATTCATTTTTTTCCTCTTCTTACCTTTTCATTCAGCTCCACCCCTCCATCCAATCTTTTGCTCATCTTCCTTTTTTTATTTTTCTCCAGGCCTCCTCATCCTCTACCTCTGCTTTATACATACCCTCCGCCTCCTTTTCTTTTTTCCCTCCTACTCCTTAATCTTCCACCTCTCCTTATTCACCACCCCCTCCTACTCTCTAAGTGGGCCAGGTGCCTCCTGTGGCCTCCCCTACTCCATTTCTCATTTTACCCTTCCTCTACTCCTTTTTTCTCTCTAATTTTTACCTTCTTGCTGCTCCCTTTCTCATTTTTATCCTTCCCCTTGACCCTATTGCTCACATTGATGCATCTTGTTAATGCCACAGCATACATCTGATGCACTCAACCCCCCTGTGAAACTTTTAAGAACTTTCAGGAGACTGACTGCAAGTGTACACATGGATCTCAAGAACTCGGCATTCACAAAAAGTCGGCAAAAAATACTTTCACATTCCATCAAAGTGAAACTTATATATATATTTATTGCACACTGATATATTTCAAAATTCTATTAAAATGAGTATGGCTTAAAGCTATTAGCTGCTCAAAAAAGTTGATTATTGATGATAAAATCATCAATAATCTGCAATTTACTATTATTTTGCAAATCGATTGATCTGTCAATTATTTTTTTAATTAAGCAATTAATAATCAGATAGCAAATTGTTCCTTAAAGAAGGCTTTTTACGAAATCAAACCAGGAGAAACTTAAACTTTTCTATTTGAGGAGTTCTTGATAGAGAATATTGATGGATGAAAAGATTTTAAAATCTTGAATGAAAAATGTTTATTTATATATTTTTTTCAATCTTGGTATAATTAGTGCTCTATGTGGGTTGCTCTGTCAGCTAAAGACATGTTTTGTAGTCTCTATACTCCTGTTAACGATTGATTGATAACTAAATTAGCTTATGATTATTTCAATAATGGATTGATCACGATTAATATGAATAATCCGATTAAGTGCTTCAACCTTATTGGGCTGTGTATGTTACTGTAGTAAATTAGAAAAAAGAAACAGAGATAGAGAAATAGAGAAAGAGAGTTTCACTTTTTTTTATAGTTTCTGAAATGAAGCAGGTTTTCCATGATAATCTTGTTACTGGTTGTTTTTTGGAGCTCCTTTTTGGAGCTTTAGTTCCTTTTATTGAAAAGTTTAGATCCAAGTGTAAACAGAAGTGAGTAGCTTCACATCCCCTTTTCGATTGCGTGGGGCAAATATCCCCCAACGGCCCTCCTGCTCCATTCTCCTGCACTGTGTGTGGAGACACACGAATACTCACTGGCTCACGCAGGTGCACATGCATTCAATCACACATGCATATGACTAGAAATCTGTCACTGTTTTCTTGTTCTACTCCTGCTCAGTAAATGTGTACAGGCAGCAGAGAACTTGCTTTTTACCTCTTGTCCTCTCCTCTTTCTGTTTTTTCTGTCACCCAACTCTTCCTCTTTTCACTCGCTGTCATTCTGCCTGCCTCTTTTGCACCATTCACTATTTTACTTTCTCTTTTTCACCTCCCCTCCATCCTGTCTTTTATCTTAAGGTTGTGTTGATGTGTGCGCTGGCGTCTGTCACAAAGGGGGGTAGTAGTAGATGACTTGTAGTTTTGGACATGGCAGCTGATATTGCATCACAATGTGGAACACTGTGACCTCTTCAAAATGGAGTTTGAGTTGGGAGTTGTCTTTACTGGGTAGAACCTACTCTCCTCATGGTAGGGTTGCATTTTCTGCCTGTGTTTTTTGTGTTTTCTCTCCATGACTGGCAGGGAGGGTAGGGGTGAAGCAGTAATAGCTCAAAAAGCCTGCGAGCCATGGCAGTCGATAATGTTAGTCAACAGGTGACAGTCAAACGTCAAAGCTCATTCAAAGTGATGCTGTCAGAGTAAATGGTGGAAGAATAGTTTTGGAGAAGAGGTGGAGGAGGCACTGAGCTGACAAAAAAATTAGATCTTAATGGAAACCTGAAATTCCAGGTGGGGCATTTGTCTGATCAAAGTCTCTTCTTCGTCAGTCACAGAGAACCAAGTAGCCTAAAGACATCCACCCACGCTGGACAATGCAAATGTCCTCTGTGCAGTTTGTTTCAAGCAATTATTTTATTGCAAAAATAATAAACTACTTTAACCCAAAGCCTTATTTTTCATTTATAGTTTTTTTTATGGAAGTATCTACAACTCTTTTCCATGTTTTGTCTGCAACAACCTCATACTTTGCTAAATTTTTTTTGGAGTTTATGTCAAAGCACAAAATGACTATGTCAAAGTATTTTTTTTCCTTTATAATTTTAATCTGAAAAGCGTTATCTAGACTCCTATTCAGCTCAGTTGAGTCAAAACTTTGTGCTCCATATTTTGCTTCAGTTACAGATGTAAGTCTTTTAGGATATATCTTCAGATCTAGAGATAGAGCATCTAGAGCTTTTTCTAAAGTGAGACAGAATAAGGAATATTAGTTAACAGCTGAACAATAACGTGTTTGCAACATATTTAGAATTAGATTTATCTCTGTGCTTTAACAAGACGAAATTAGTAAATAAGTATATATATATTTTTTTCTCTTAACATGTTTCATTTTCCTCCTGGCTGAATTTTTACTCTCTATGTCCTCCTAGAAGGTAAACCTTCTCCCTAACAGGTTTTCTCCATTAATTGTCCTGTGTAGCTGAATTTTCCTATCAGCTTTAACCAGCTTACCTGTACCCTGTATAAGAAACAGCATGATGAAGTGCATGATGCTACCATCACCATTGTTAGGATAATTATCACTGGTGATGTGTGAGTTTATTACACCGTAATATTAGCTACCTGTCAGAACTAATGTTTTCCCCAGTATTTTATCTGATTAGGACAGTTCCTCTGTCCGGATATACAGTTAGCATCTTTATTCTGTACGTGGCAAAGATTTGGGAATAGAATGAGTGCGGCGTCCTTCAGCTAAGAAAACAATGTAATATTTTGATATGGCTGGAGCCGTGGATGTCTCCTCATCTGAAAACGTGTATGATGTAATGATGTGATGATATGGCAGACTGGAGATCTATAAAATGCTTATCTAACTGTGAATCATGGCCGCTTTACTAGAAGTGAGCCCGGTTGGTAAGGAGCTGCCTTCTGTAACTCAAAGCAACTTCTCTGATCTGAGTAAGATTACAATTTCTATCAAAATCTGTTGTCATGTCTCATGGTTATTTAATACATACACATTATAAAGTGTTATTTAAAGAGTTTGTCCTGACTGGTTTCTTTTCAGGAAAAAGACCCAGAGAGAGAAAGCTTCAAAGTGTAGACACAGAGCTTTCCTTTAACACCATGTTTCATCATTTTTATGAATATTAAGTTTACTCAACAAAAGTCTGGTTCCCGTGTATCCAGATCACCCTTCCATATATTTTCAGTTTTCATGCCATGGCTTGCATGAAGGTGAAAAAAGTACCAACATAGCTTTTCTTACTACCCCTTTTCCATACGGGCTATATCTGTGGACTGTACAGCTAGCAGTTACTTTGAAACTTTGAAACCTGTCAAGGCACATGGATAACCATAATTTTTTGTTTCTTCTTTAATCTGAGATTGAATAACTTCTTTAGGTGAGCTATTTTTGGCAAGATTCCTTTTAGGGGTATCAGACTAAAGGACACTGAACAAGAACGCACAAAACACTCTTTGATGTTTACATTTTAAAAGATATAAATAAACTATCATGATCCTTAAATGTATAATTATACACTACTCTATGTTGGTCTATCAGATAAAATCTTGATACGACATATTTTAGTTAATGTTTATAAGAAGACAACATGTGGTTAAATGCAAAAAGTCCAAAGGAAGGGGGGGGGTTGAATTTCATTGCAAGCCACTGTAGCCTTAGAATATGTAGTGGAAAATTGCAGGAATGGTTCCATGCAAAATAGCCAATCAGAGCCCAGCACAGAAACAATAGAGACAAAGACCTTTAATGATTTTACATCTTTGCTGATTGCTGTTAGATTCCACTCAGCATATTAAGAGTCAAAGACGGTTTGTTGAAACTGCTGAGGAGCTTACACAAAGGCCAGACCTACAGTATTGACATTACGCATTGATGAGCACCTGAAGTGATACAGTCTGCAGCTTATTGAACTCCATCATGCTTCCCTGCCCTATGTCCAACTCTTCTTTTCTTTCACCTGCTCCTCTTTTCCTCCGTTTTTCACGTTCCTTTCTTCTCTTTAGTCTTGTTTCTCCCTCACCCTACACTGTCTATTTTTTAAATTTCAAAATGCAAGCCTCTCTATATTTAGATGCTCTTCTTCTCTCCCCTTGATTCTTCTCCCTTTATCTTACCTCCTTTTTTTGTCGCTGTCATTGAGGGACAGATTCGGAGAAGCGCTCCAAGATTTATCAGTGTTGCATTGTAGCTGCTTTTTGATCAGCTTGATGACTGACAACAGAGCCTAAGGGTAATAAATACAAGTGTGCTTTTATAAATGCTTTTCTATCTATATGTAAATCTCTACTGCTCAGTTGTTGTTGCTTTGTAGATGGTGGAAACAGGTTTAAGTGAATCTTGTTTATTTATTTGGAATTACCATTGGAGTAAAGTTTACATTGTGCTGTATGGGTTCTTGAACGTGAACTGAACGTGTGTGTGGTGAGTCGTCGGGTGGGTGCTGGTGGACGCAAGGCGTGCCGGTTGAACTTGTGAGTGCACACTTAAGCCGCTGCTTCTTTGCTCCCCTCTGTGCATGAGTTCATTGTAATCTGGTGCTCAGTGTGGATTTTAGAGAGCTGCCTGTGTTTGCTGTCTGACAGTGACAGTCACACCAAGTTACCCCTGCACGCACACACACACACACACACACACACACACACACACACACACACACACACACACACACACCCACACTCCCAGGACACCCGCCTCGGCACCAGAGAGCTACTGGCCACCAGCAGTGAGTCACCATCGTTCAGTCATTCAGAAGCCACACATTTTAACAAACAACAATTAGCTCTCAGTCATCAGACACTTCAGACATTTATTCCCACAGGAATGATATTTTGGTACCATATGATCTTTTTTTTATTTATTTACACACTCTGTCACCTTTCCATTCTCTTTCTCTAACCTTCCTCTGTTCTGTTTAGTCTTTCTGTGTGTGTGAGTGTCGCGTATGTGTTTCTTTGTCTGAGACCTTTGGAGCTGCTGACTGCTTTAACAGCTTGTGAACAGGCTGCTTGTGTTCTTTGTGGTACAGTCATGTACAGTCGTGTCTGGCTGAGTCGTGACAGGTTGCTTTTTTTGCTGTGACAGGTTTGTGATGAGACCTACGAGAGGCTCTGGACGTCCACATGCACTTGCTGACACACACGACACGTAGGCATAGAGACGCTGAAGTGCTTGTTGGCAGAGGGGAGGAAAAATGGGGACGCTTTCTAGAACTTATGCGGGTCTAAAGTCTTATTAATGTTTATTTCAAGCGCTAAGCTATTTTTGTGCTTTTAGAAAAAAGAGATAAGACTTGACAAACAGAAACTGGCATAAATATCAATGAAGGAAAGGAATACTGATACTTCTTCACACTAAAGTTTCAGATGGACAAAATATCCAGATATAAAGCATAAATAAATAAATACTGGATGGCTTAGATTCAATTGGCTCCAGATCAATCCTCCCTTGCCTCGTTTTGCCCTTACTTACTTACTTTTAAATAAACAACCATGTACTAAGAGGTGGGTAGAGTAGCTTAAACCTGCACTGAAGTAAGATTCACTGTATACTACTTAAACATTACTTGTTACTCAAGTTAAAAGTTGCCATCTAAGGAGCTACAGGAACTAATCATAATGATTTATGCAATATTTAAAGGCGGGGCTAAATGTTGGGATAATCACTGGTGATGAATTGGGGGTGTGGTCAGGATGAGGGGAACTAGGAGCTAGCGTAATCTGAGATGAAGCAGAGCAACACTAGTTGTTATGCAGCAGGTAAATGTTTTTAGGGTCAGGATTTTTTCGTCTGTCACCGTAGGTTAAGGGAGGCTTGGCAGGATGCAGAAGGCCGAAGCATTTTAATTTTAGTTGCTAACTCAAGGTGCTGACTCAGCAATGCCTTAGACTAGTGGTGGGGAAGCAGTAGAGGACAGGATGACTGCCTACGATGGCACTTGTCTGAGCAAGTCTGTTTTATACCCAAATGTGGTGCTAAGATGATGCAGGATGATGCTAAGGTGATGTGTCGGCATGTGTACATACTGACCTACCCACCCAGCCATCCATGGCTTTGTAGGTGAAGTGTGGAGATTAAGAAAATGTGTTAATATGATGTAAGTGTGATATGTAGAAATAAATTGTAGTCTGTCATATACAAAAATATGTGTGGGTGAATGTAGATAAAATTTAAAAATGAATTACTATGCATATTTTTATTTATTCTCAATTTCCTGACAAAGAAAGAAGTGAAATATATTCATTATTTATAAAAGTTGTTCTTTTATTCAAAAGAAAAACAAAACTACGCAGATTTCCCAAAAATTATTAACTCAATGGGTACTTTTACTGCATTACTCCCTAAAACTTGTGTTCCCATGACTTCCCTTAACAAGAACAGAGGTTGGACAATCACTTGATGACTCTGTTGCAATGATTCAAATGGGGCTTTTGCTGATGAAGACTGAGTGAAGTAATATAATTATCACATGACTCCATCCTTTCAGTGCCATGCAGCTTTTTGTAGAACCTGAAGCATTGGGTCTATAGGTTATAAGAGAAGTACAGATTGTTGTTAATACATAAACTACAAACATGTTATAGTGTTAGCTAAAAATGCTGCTTTCTTTTAAGTATCTTTTTTATATGTATTTTTCTTTCCTCCAAGTTAATTTCAAAGACCTCATTGAGGCTGAAATACCTGACATTGTGTCTTCAACAGTTATTTTATTAGTAAAAGCCTGCACACCAAACAGTGTTTGGCATTATAAGGTCACGCTTAGCAGTGGTATGTTCACACATAAGAGAAATCTACCCAGCTGATTTCTGATCAAGATGAAAATATTAAAATGATGCTGACCAGCCAATTGTTTCTATACATTTCTATTAATTATACACTTATTCAGATTCTCAGAAAAACACCCTGTCCTTTTATCTTCTAGATCAAACAAGGAGTAATTATGACAAAGCAACTAATAATCCTAATATAGGTTACTAAAATGTATGGAATGTGATCCTTCAGAACAGCAATTGAAAGTTAATGGGGTGTTTTAAAACTGAAGTAGGTAATAGATAAACCCAGCTGATAATCCATCAGTACTTCTGCTGTGTTTCTGCATTGGTGGAAACTAATGCGTACGACCAAAGTTAACAGCAACATGCATTAAAAAAAAGACCCACTGAGGCTACCTGCTCCCACCCATTCTTTGTCTTATGTTCTTTGCTCTCCTTGTTCAGCTCCTTTATTGCCTGCTTCGGCTCGCTTATCCTCATACTCTCACCTACAGTCCTCTGTGGTTGTTTCATATTGTCATTCCCCTCCTTCTTTCTCTCCCTCTCACCCCCTCCTTTCATTTTGGGTTCTCCGACAGTGGTAATGAGATGTTTCATTATTTGCGTTTCACAGCTTTTAATAGAGAGAGAATTTAGGCTAAGCCCCGGGTCGTCAGGCAGGGAGTTACCACGGGAGACGTAAAAGGCTTAGGGGGCCTGGAGAGAATGATAGCCCAGAAACCACACATTTACGTGCACATTCTCCTACTTTCATGAGTGCAAATGAGGAAAATAGAAAATAAAGAATGTCTTAGAGATGGAAAAGATGCAGGTATTCCACCCTGTTTTCAAAAACTGTCACTGATAGTTCATAAGAGGTGGCAGGAAGTTTAAATCTGGCCTGAAAAGACATCAACACCAATGTCTCACCTCCTTTCTGGACACTCTGGGATGATCCCTATCCATCCTGGATTTCCATCAGATCACTAGAGGTTTAACACCTGTTTGGCTGAAGGTGAGAAGACACAACATTACAGAAGTGACACATTGGTGTCATAAGCTTGGGAAGACCTTTTTTATTTTATTTAGAGACAGAGCTTTTTGTAAGTCCGTTGACTGAATGCATGGTCAAAATCTAACCGTGTTTACATCTTCGGGTGTAAATCAGAAGGGGTGCAGATATTGTTTTGGGGACAGCGGGTGCAGGGTAAGACCCTAGAGGGGCGGAGCAGGGGATAAAGGGAGTCGTGTTAAGTCTCTCAAAGCCTCTTAGATCCTTTGGTCCCTCTCCACATGACACGACTATCCTTTGAGTCAATCTCTTCTTCCACCTTGCCTCCTTGGATGCTGTCCAGGGAAACGGAGGACAGGGAAAAGGGAGAGTGTTTTGGAGGTAGAGTTATAAAATGTGGGCATGATTCGAGCATCCAGGAGGGGTGGACAGATGGAGGATGTGTGATTAAAAGATGCAAGGCAGACTGACAACACAAAAACGCACAGGGACTTATAAAAAAAGTCAGAAACAGACATGAACAATAGTTTGTTTTCAGCAGAAGAGAAGAAAAAAAGCCATTTACATCTAATAGCTTTTTGGGTTGTTTTGCTCTAATTGCAGCTTGCATGCCTGCCTGTGTCTGTCATGTGCATGCGCTTGAGTGTGTGTTATTTTTGTCCGTGCCTGCCTTGTTGATGGACTGCCACCCTGGCTTGTCCCGGAAGGCTGCCAGCTCCGTCGGATTGGGGATTAACCCCGGGATAATGGCCTTGATGCCCAGTTGAGTGGAAGCAAAGCTGTTTAAAAAATATTGGCTGCCTGAGTCACTCTCTCCTCTCTTCCTGCCTCCTCCTGTTTCACTCTGTCTCTGCTACATCTGATTGTTCTCCCATGTTTTCCACCTTTCTTTATCTCTCGGAGGTTTTATGTTTTTCTCACTTGTGACTCTTCACCTTGCTTCTTTCTGTGAATCCTAAGCCTGTGTTCATGGCAGCCATTCATGAGCCAGCAATGTGCTCCTGTTCGGGGAACAACAGTTTATTATCCGTCATTATCCATCAGTTATTCAACTTTGGATTGAAAATAATAGGAAAACCTTGAAGTCTAATTGAACTGTCTCATTGTTACTGAGGTAAAGTGAGATCTCTGCTTTACTTTAGAAAGTGGTGGCTACCCTCAGCCAAACAAATTTTTCCTCCAGTTTATAATTATTTTGTTGTTGTAATTTGATGCAATATAAACTTGAAGTCCTTCATTTTTTTTACCCTTTAAATGTTTTAAAGCTCTGTTGTGAATCTGATGATGTTTGACAATGTAAACTCTTAGCTGTTCTATTTCACCCTAATACACTTTAAACCTAATTTAATTGCACGGTCCAAATCTCTATGATACTATAAACAAAACTGAATATTCCAATAAGCAGGGATGACAAATATCAGAATATAGTGGCCTGCATTTAAAATATCCGAATAAGCAAAGTGATAGAAGCATTTTGTGTCTATCAGCTTCTATTTAAAGTTTATATAACATATTGGTTAATAACAAATAGTTCAGTTATCATACCTAATTTTTCTTAACATTGCTTTCTGTTTGAGTAATATCAGTTAATCAAGCATTTTCTAACAGCCCACACTATGAAATAAGTATCTAAATATATGTAAATTTGTGTCAATACTATATCAACTACGGTGTCGTTTAATACTCAAAGCTGCAATATCAGTAACATTTTCAGAAATAAAAAAGTTGTCTTAGGACATGGATATTTATGGGGAATAAGAATTATGTATCTCACATTAGCAGATATTAATGACATTTCCATTGCAGGCCAATATTATTTTAAAGCATTTTTAGATCTTAATTGGAATAAAATCAACAAGCCTGAGAGAAAATATATCAACTGCTCAATAATAATTAAAAAAGTATCTGTAAGGAGCAGGCACAATGGTTTGAATGTGTTTGGTGCATGGTAAGCTGGAGGAACGTGGTGTGATATTCATTCAAAGAAAATCTATTACCTCATCTATCTGACTCCTTTTAAATCAAAGAGAAAAACAAAAAGTGTTCCTTCTCCTAATGAAATAATGCAACAAACTAATTAATGCATTTATAACATGGTGTTACTGTTACATTTACTAACCACAATGTAACCTTGATGAAAGTGACGGCTTTATGTTATTAGCTCCAGGGAAAATCACCAAACAGCTTCTATTTGATGAAAGCATGTGTTTTTACAGTATTTCCAGGTCTGCAGATCTGTGGAACAACGGGTAGGGGAGGGGCTTAGATGTGTTACTCCATACTCCATGCAGTGAGTAAAAAAAAATTGTCAGGTGTCTCATTAAAATAAATGTTTACACTCGTAATGTTTTTTTTTAACGGTTTTGAAACTTTGATGTGATACCATGATACTGATACTACCAAAGTAATGTGGAGCCTGTTTACTGTATGTTTACTCCATGGCATCAGTGGAAAGCCTTCCGGTTTAAGTTAGATTTAATAAAAAACAGAGTAGCTTTGTAGAAATGTTCTGCTTTTGGTTAATATAAACTGTGCTTGTTAGCTCTAAACTGTGTGATTTTAGGTCTTTATTTTGCCAACATTTCAAAATAAACCCCTTTATTAGCTTCTTGTAAAAAAATAATTAATGCATCTGTTTCCCTTTGATTAGGATAATGTTGCTTTGTAATTGTAAGTGTAATTGTGACCTCTCATTAAGATGCAATGTAAACGACTTTGAAAATAAAAAGATTAAGCTTTAATATGTATTTGGAAGAAATGCTCATTGCTGACAGAGGCAAACTGTCATAATTAAAGTAGATAGAACACTAAATAGAGTACTAGGCATTTATGAAGTAACCTCATTAAACATATTAACCAATTTCTATGTAATAATATCTAATTATACATAAGGAAAGATTTTATTGATGCATGCTTTATCTAAGTTAAAACTGATTTTAAGGTAGCATTAGTCCTGGGTAGCCAGATTATAAAAATAAAAAATATATATTTTTTAGTGAATGAAGCAACGAAGCTTTGAACCCTCTTGTTCATTTGCCAATTCATAATAAGGCAATGCACACCCCTGATATTGGCATGCATAGCGACAACCATTCACACCTAACATTTAAATGATCAACAGGTCCGCCAGTGTTTATACAAGACCACATAACCATTCATAAACAGCATCTATGATATTAATCAGACATGGCTCACATCCATCTGTTTTACAATTTTGAGTGGATATTTCACCTACAAGCTCTCAATTACTTAACTGCAGTTTGTAATCATGCCAGAATACAGAGGAAACAGAAAATAAATGGTGTGTGACCTTGAAATAGTGCATTATTTGTATCCTATTCTATAGCTTTTCATTGACTTGTAATTGGTGACATCAGCACTGAGTTTGGTAAAGAGTTGTGCAGGTAATTATACTACAAGAAGGGAGTCAGTCCAGGTGGTGGTCCATCAACATGTCCTAGGATAGATTTCATTAAGGCTGCAAACCAAAGTAGTTTCAAGGATCCGGGCTGTCAGGCCAGTGGTCTGAAGGAAGACGTCCACAATGCATTTTGATTGTGTTCACATCTGTGTTAAGAGCTGCCAGGACATGATCTGATCACTCAAGACACATTAGCACAGGATGGGAATGGGCCTTAGTTCCTTTTGATAAGCCATTACATAGCCTTCTAATTTGGTATTTAGAAAATTAGTCTATTTCTTTTTGATAAGCGTATAATTTGTTCCACTTTAAGGACAAATTATTGTAAAATGCTCAAATTCACTTGATTTGTTTCGTGTTAATCTGTTTCTGATTCATCTTTCTGCCAGTTGATTGTTCTGAGAGATTAGTAGCATTGATTGAATAGAAATAACTGAGCTGGTAGATAACATCACCAGAGTCTCATAACCACA
>NW_015151044.1:79296-95972 GCF_000732505.1 Cyprinodon variegatus
CCAAAAAAAAAAAAAAAATAGCAATAAGAAATTTTCAAAAAGGGCGCATGTACAAAATAGCAAAGAGGCTAAATGAATAGCACCTAATGGAAATGCAGGGAAATGATTTTAACATTTTGTTTTTTCTTGTTTAAAATTACTTTTTTTTTTTTTAAGAACAACTTCATAGAATTTATTTAGTTAATATTACTATTAATGTATATGACAGGAAAAAAGGTTCAAAATGTAAATGAAGGGTGACTTCTTGATTGTTATATTATTAAAAAAGCAAATCATCATCTTTTTAAAGAGAAATGTAGCACCAAGTGTACAGAATAGCTTCATCATAATGAGTGACCTTACCTATTGAAGCTCTGGAAATTAAAAATTAAAACTTGTGCCTATTGATTGAAGACCCGTTCCACAGAAATATCAACATGTTTTTCAAAAACTTCTCATTGCCAAATTTGTTTTATACTCCATGTAAAATAAGTCTAAATAAGGCGACAATAATAACCAGCAGAATGTCAGAGCACCTTCTGAAAACTCAGTTTATACAGCTCTAAAAGCCTTCCTATCAAACAAATCAAAGTACTACTTTGTATTTGATCCAGAAGGACCTTGCGCTCAGTCTCCCCTCGGTCCTGTGCGGTCAAGGAGGCAGAGAAGTGGCTCGGAGGGACAGGCTGCATTAAAAGGAAACGCAGAAAGGATGGAGCCCCATTCTCTCGCTCCATCACACGTCTCATCTCTTTAGCTGTCTTTCTGTCCGGGGCCTAAAGTGACTTTGCTGTGATGTGACCAGGACAAACAACGCTTGATGCCATGACGGCTCTGTTAAGCGTGCCAATGTGGGTGTTTTTAGTTATAGCTTGTGTTTACACGTTTAGTAGTAGGCGCTTTGTGTCTGTTTGAGGGGAGCAGATTCTTGACTGTGTATTTTTGTGAAAAGGAGGGGTTAGGGAGGACAGTCTCTTTTGATTTGGTCTTAAAAGGGGTGACAGGGTTTTGGAAATCTGGAGGCACTATTTACTGAAACAATAGTTTTTGACCAGAAATAAGTACCACAGACTGTGATCTCATCTCCAGATGACTTCTACCTTCATTTTTTTTGTTAGTACTGAGATTTCATAGAGGGATAAAAAAGCTTTTTTGTGCTGTGTGACATGCTGAAAGCATGCTTTAGTTTTTGTAACCTTGGTGAGACTGCTAATGCTTTAGACACAAATATCTCTGCCTCTCTCTCTCCCTCTCCATAGTTGATTGTTTGACAAGTTCATTTTACCTTACTTTTCCATCTTGTGTCAAGTGTCTGTTTCCACAAAAAAAAGTGTGCTTTGAATCAAGGCTTTACTGCTGAAAAGAACAGACTTTGTTCCTGCATCTCATGGGTTAAAATTAAAATGGAAAAGAAGAAAAGACTGGATGGGTGTTTATGTATCATATAATAGGGGTAACTTGGGATTGGTCCCTCTGCAAAAGGGGCTTCTGACTGGAGGGAATTGGATATGCCGAAATTAAACGAGCCAATTAGGGAAGCTAAGAGTTTAGAGGTCAAAGCGTGCCCCATTAAAGCTCCTCTTCTCAACCTAACTTTCTAATTCAGAATGTCTCTTAGTCTGCTGAAGCAAGAAATCTGATTAGATCTCCTTGGCTTTCTATCTCTGGTCCTGTTTTTGTGTTACCCTGTACTGATTGCTGCTTTTGTTTAATTTGATTATTACAGACATAAACTGACACTGTAACCTCAAATGCTCAGACTTATTCGATATGTGGTTTTCCAATGCTGATACATATTTCCATCTCTAACAGCTCATATCATCCAAAGATTTAATATTTTCAAACATCGATGGTAGCCTTGATCAATTACATGTAACATTACATATGCTATGGTGGAAGACATACTAATAGTTCATTCTGGATTGCTCATGTATTTTGAAACAGCATAAAAACACAAAACTGGAAGAGTGTGATAGGAGTATAAGAGTTTTATAAAAGCATAATAAACTGAGAATAAAGTGCCCATACTCCTGCCCAAGCCTCATTTTATTTTTTTAAGTATAATATTCTATTAAAAAAAAAAACCTTGGCTTTAAACTGTGCATTTACAGCACTGAGAGATTTATTTCTGAATCCATTGTTTTAGAAAACAGGCAGTGTTTTTTTTCCTAGAAAGAAAAAAAAAAACTGAACAATATTGATCAATAAATACGTTTAGTAAAGGGATGATCTTAGGAAAAATCATTTAAAAATATAGCACATAACTGTAGTTGTAGATTCAATGAATAAAATATAGCCAATTGTTTCATTTTTGAATCATGATTTAGAAAAAGGTGTCGTATCATTCCAATAATTTTTACATAAAGTTTGAGTGGAACCTGTGGCAACACCTAAAACCAAGTTTGTAAAATGAAACAAATTACAATCACACCCTGCATTGTTGTGGGCTGCAGATGGTAGTTATCAGCCTCTATTTATATGGTCTTAAATAAACAAAAACAGGAAATGGTTGTAATTTAAATCATTTAAAAAAGTATATGATCACTTCAGTTAACTTCTTTCATGAAAACTGCCTTTTTAAGCTCAACCGAATTATTATGTTCAAAACTAAAACATTTTGCTGAAGTATCTGTTCTTTTGGCTTAAATAATGACAAAGTTAGTTAAAAGGCACACTGACTTTCCAAAGTCTGTATTTAAATCTTTGAATGCCTTTTTTCCCTAGAAACCTTGAAGATTGATGTTACCATTGTTTATTAAAAAAGGGACTTTTTTACATTATGAAAGGTTGAAATGCTGATGACCTTAGACAAATTCTTTAATACATATCTTTTTATTTTACTTTCTATGCTTTATGATTGAATTCATTAGATGTAAATGTCACCATGTCAGTGTGTAAATACAAAGATTCTAATCTGGTTGAAAGGATGCTTCAATATTTAGCTTTTATTAGCATCTGGTTTATTAATTTAACAAAGTTACTCACAGAAAAAGATATCTAGATGAATCTAAATCTGAAATGATAATTACTCAATAATTACTCCTAATGCATAAAATCCACAGAGCATTCTGTGATGCAGACCAATGCTTCGTTACACCATCCACACAGACCAGAAAAAAAACTGGGGAAAAGAGAAAAGGAGGACTATGTCTGTGTAAATCAGTGACTTCTTTTGAATAAGTGATTTCTTTTGTGTTTAATGTAGCTCACATATACTGCAGGCTTTGCAGTTGAATGCACGAGTGGCCCTGAGAAAGGTTGAGCACAACTGCAGTCTCTTTAAAGCCTCTCGGTTTGTCTCTAAAGGTGAGAGGTGAAGCCTCTCAATACCTCTGTCAGTGCAATACAGAAAGGAAAGAATATCTCAAGGTTAGCCCGCTTTTTCTTTCAACAAAATATGTGAGCCCTAGGATAAAAAAACATTTGCGTCAAAACCTGCCTTTTGAGTCTCTCAGGGACGCTGTTTTTCAGCACTTACATCCAACTTTCTTTTTCTTTCACTCTTTTTTTCCCCCATAACTTCAAAAAATCACCAATCAAACTAAAGGCTTTCATGCACTGATAGAGAAGGCTTCAGCTGCTGTCACAATCGCTCGGTGGGCATGTCCACTGCTGTTCATAGGAGGTGTGTTTGTCCGAGTGGACGTGGGAGACACTGTGGATTTATCTGATCTTACAAGCCATCAGGTTGAGCAGAGCTTTGCTAAACATGACCTGAAGTGTGCCGGCCCCCGAGCAAACGCTGCTGTCACCTTGACCAACCCGAGCTGTCATCTCTCTGAGTGGCCCATGAGAGCTGACAGCTGTGGCGTTCCCAAAACAAATCACTGCTGCGTTTGGTAACACTCCGCGTCCACGCGATTTAGCCCTTTCCGAGACGAAAGCAGGAGCGGCGGCTGTTAATGCTCCAGCTAATGCACTGCCTCACCCGGTGTGTTTGTGTGTGTGTGTGCAGGTTTGCCATAGCTTAGATTTATGTACTTTATGCCACCTCCTGCTTGAGTTGACCTGCCGATGTTCACATCTTTCTTTGCAGCCTTCTTTCAGTGGCTTTTCCTTGAACCATCTCTTCATCCTCATTTTTCTGACTGTTCAAACCTTGGGCAAATTTAGAGCCCAAATTATTAGTGATCCGTTTTCTGGTTTTTCAGAAAATAAACCTTTGGGCTCCCACTTCTAACTGAAGTGTTGGAGAACAGAAACATTAATGTCAATGGTTGAGTGTTTTTCATTCTTAGTCATTGAATTGATCAGATTCATTGCAACTTAGTCTGTACACAACAGAGTCTTATTTTTTTTCCTCAAACATGCTTTCTGAATGTGATTAACTTTTTAACTGGCATTTATTAGTACAATACACTGTGATTCAGTATCTCTAATGCTCCCCCACTAATCTCACACACACACACCTACCTGTCAGAAGCACTTCATAAACAGAGATATTTGATTATTTGATTTCAGGCTTTTTTTAGACATCAAACTAAAGTGGTGGAGATGTGGTTTCCATTGATGTCTTTGTTTTCATGTCACAGCCATTGCTCACATATTCTCATCTTTAGAGACTGTCTTAGTTAAATTCCCTTTCTCTTCATATACATATAAGACATATTTAAGACATATACTTAAAGAAAAGAATTTTAAAGATATTTTATAACTAAAATGACATCAGGTATGGGAGTTAGGGAAGTAGGTCTTTCAAATGGACCATTATTTTATTCCCCTATAATTCAGCATGTCCTACCAAATAGTGCACATAAACACCCCATTTGCAATGGCAATGTTGCATTAGTATTGCTATGATGGATATTCAATATATTGTGCAAGTGTAATATGTAGCTTTGATTATACACTGATACAGATATTTTCTGAACCAGAATGGTTTTACATCCACAGTTGATGTCGTATTTTTTTGTCCTGCATTATGACTAAATATGAATAAGGTATCAAAGAATGAGCCTTCGATGCCAGAATTCACCTTTTTTCCCCATCAGCTGCATAGCTGCTAAATCTGATAACAGATATGGGTCTGGTTGGCATCACATGACCAAGGGTAGTATTATCCTGTATATGTTAAAGAAATCTAAAAATATTACCTACTGATATTTTATTAACTTTGGCTAAAGTATTTTTTTCTACATAGATGCACTAAAAGGCTTAAAGTCTTATATCCCATTGTTTAATGCCAATGCGATAATCCTGCAGTCCTTCAATATATCTTGCAGAATATAAAATATTTTCAGCCACACTACATCCCCAGCTTATTGGCTGAATGTTGTCTTTGATTTTTCTGCAGATGTTTTAAGGAGAGGCTTTTGTTCAGCTACACAGATGAACAACAGGAAGGAGGACATGGAGATCTCATCTCACTACCGTCAGCTCCTCAGAGAGCTCAATGAGCAGAGGCAGCACGGCATCCTCTGTGACGCCTGTGTCATTGTGGACGGAAAGATCTTCAAGGCCCATAAGAATGTCCTTCTGGGCTCCTCACGCTACTTCAAGACTCTTTACTGCCAGGTGAAGGAGTGCGCATGCTGAGAGAATTCTGAGGACTATACATTCATTTTGCACCCCTTATTCATTATAGTCAAAAATTAAAAGAGTGTTTTTGTCATCTTGCAGGTTAAGAAAGGAGCCGAGCCTCCCCATCAGACTACTGTTACTCACCTCGACATCGTAACGGCAACCGGCTTCAAAGCCATCTTGGATTTTATGTACTCAGCTCACCTTGCCCTTACCAGTAAGAACGTGATCGAGGTTATGTCGGCCGCCAGCTACCTTCAGATGACGGACATTGTCCAAGCCTGCCACAGCTTCATCAAGGCTGCTCTTGACATCAGTATCCGCTCAGAAATGGCCGATGAGCTGGCTGACTTTGAAATGGGAGCTGTTGCTGCAGGTTTAGGAGGAGGTGGAGGAGTAGCTGGGGTTGGAGGAGGGGTAGGTTTAGCTGGAGCAGGGGGTGTTCCAGGTGCTAGCTTGGGAGGAGGTGGGATAGTGGGTATAGCCTCTGAAGCGTTGGCCTCTATAATTTCTGGTCGCAGCACCTCTCCCTGGCTGGCACGCAGAACTAGTCCAGCCAACTCCTCTGGGGATTCAGCCATTGCCAGTTGCCATGAGGGAGGCAGCATGTATGGGAAGGAAGACCAAGAACCTCCTAAGAGCCATGAGAGCCAAGAGGAAGCCTGTCATGACTCTCAGCCTGCCTGGCCTCATGACTATAGGCCGGTCAGTGTCAAAGAGGAACAAGTTTCTCCTGCCTCTTCTTCTCATCCAAGGGACACTCCCAAAGGGTCAACACATGTAGAACAAGGGACAGGGGGATCTAGTGGTGGAGGTGTTGAAGGACCCTGGCAACCTCTATCAGGGTCAGGCCGGAGGAAGAACAGGAAGAACAAGGATACAGTCAGGCATATTACCCAACAGGCTGAGAAAACCTGGGATCGGCAGCGAGATAGGGAGAGAGAAAGAGACAGTAGGCCTGGATCACCACTCCCCTCCATGCTGGCTGTCACTGGATGGACCTACAATGGACAAGACATTCCAGGTAAGACTGACGCCTCTAACACGGTTTATGCCAGCTGTAGTGTTAAAAATTGGAATTGAGAAACATTCCTCTGCAAAATCTCAGTTATCTGGTTCATGGCAACCATAAAACAGGCTGAAGAAGCGACTGGACTTTCAAACAGATTTTCTGAAAATGTTTAAACACCTATCCAGCAGTCTGTGTCAATTCTATCAGCTTGCCCTGAAGCAAACACTCCAATTACAGATTGCTCTAGTGTGAGCCGAGAAAAATGATAAAGACTCCTGAATATATGTTAAAACATCTTCAGAAAAACTGAGCAAAGTCTGGAAGATCAGCCCAAATGTTCCCAATATTTCCAATTTAGCAAATCAAAGGTTTCTCAATGAGGTTTTCCCTCATAATCCAACATATGATTAACACTCTAACAAAGTCTTTGCATCACTTTCCTTAGTTTTTTTTTAGATTTCTTGATCTAACTTTTTTAAAAGCTATTACATGTCGATATTCCTTTTAGCAAATTCCAAGTTTGTTTGTTTTAGGTTTTTTTTTAGCAAAAGAATAAAACACGTTCCCACTTTCTGTTACCTCTCTTGTGACTATGAATTGGTTGCTGTGAAATAGACTTTTACTAATATAAAACTAAGACAAAATAGTTGACATGCTTTAAAATTAGACATTTGATTTTTCCTATTTCATTTTCATTGAGCAATAATACAAGCAAGATGTACATTTAGATATTAAGCCATTTTAGTAGCGCTCCAAAGGAGGAGGTATATGGAAGTAAATCTGTGTCGCTGGGATTTGAATTAAAAATGCCACTGAAATTTAAATGTTGTATGTTTTTACTTACTGTTTCAGTGTTAAAATATATATTCAGAACACATTTTTGACCTAAAAAGAAGTTCATTGTCATTATTTCTATACAGTTGAAATTTCATTTGTTATTTTCTCTATAAGCTAAAAATTCACATTACTATTTCAAAGTGATTACATTTTCAGTACTTATTTTTCAGTTTAATTTTTGAGTGTTAAAAAAATCTGCATATAATATAATTCAATATTTTCAGCCTGAAAAGCGACACAGATTTACTTCCATATAGGTAGAAGTTCAAGAACTTATAAGAACCTACCCACAATAAGAATATATTCATGTCAGGTAACATATAAGGTCTTTTGCTAAAAGGAGGCATTACGAATTAAGGCACAATTACACAAATACAGTGTCTTAATTTGAAAGCAGTTTTACAGAAAAAAGAAGATATCTAATAGTACATATCGCAAATGTTGCAAATTATCACATTTAAATGTTCTGGTTACATGCAAATTTACCTGCGAATGTACATATGTGTAGAATTACAACATCAAATCAAATGTGTTCTAACACAGAAAGACTGAGAATTAGAAGAAAAATATAGAGTAACTCTGATATGTTTATACCTCCTTTTAGCTGCCGAAGAGTTCACTCCTTTGCTGATTTAACAAAATGAAAATGTCTGACTTAGCTTTTTAAAACAGGTTTCTAACATTATGAATTGTTACTTCTGAGTCATTTTGATGTAGCAACTTCCACACTGAAGAGTGTTAATAATGCCATCCAGATGCATTCACAATGCTCTAGTGATCAGAAAATTATCATACTATAGTTTTGCCTCTCTGGCTTGCTGCGTAGTGCACATGTACATATTTCTTAAGAAATTCTCTAGTTGAAGATTTCTGTATAGTGTATGTTTTGATAGCTTATATTGGTAACAGCCAACATAATTAGGCACAGCATTTAGTAAATTCTTTTACTCCAACCTGCAATTGAACATTGTTACGTTGGTGTGATATAATTATTACATCCGACTTCCGAGGTTAACCGAGTGCAGCAACTTTCTATTTTAGGAAAGTGATTTAAGCAATAGGGAAAACAAACCAGGTTTGGCCAATCATGTGCTTAGATTAAATGTCTTAACATTAAGTGGAAAGGACTTAAAAGGATAAATGAAGGTCAAAGAAAAGCTTTTTAATTTCCTGATGCAGGGTTGATTTGATGACTTCGAGGAGGCAGTGCTACAGTTTAAGTCCTAGCCTGTAAGTTTTGTTTTAATGGATGTAATTACTGAATGACTGGTAGGATAACAAGATTAGGTTCGATAATTGGGTAAAACTGTCATCTAAACACCTAATGTTGATAAAATCTATTTTAACTTTAAGACTGTTTAACCAATTGCTCAGTGGCTAAGACTAATCAAACCGTTGCGGGGACTTTTGTGGAGCTCATGTGCATGATACTTTCTAGACTGCCACCTGAAATAGTCCAACAGAAACTCAGAACAACTCTGTGGAAATTGACCTAATTTTTTCCCTCCTCCGGCATTGTGATTAGTGAGCTTATACACTAACGTGTCAGGCCTAAGATGATTATCTAAAATCTTGAAGGTGTGAGGTGAAGCCTTGGTAAATGCAGACGGATATTACAATCCTCTCTTCACTGTAGTTTATGTAAGCCACACTCCCAGTTACACAGACAAGCAAATGCGTACACAAACACAATGGTAAATGCATATTTATTTTAAGATTTCTCCCTTTATCCTAGGGCTTGCAGAACTGTTAAGCAAGTTGTTCCTCTGCAAAACTTATACATGATAAGTTACCTATGTGTGTTTGTGCGTCTTTGTGCATGTTGTGGGCCCAAGGCGTCAATAGGTAGATTATTAAAAGTAAGAAAAGCTAATCCTGGGCGCATTAAGGGAGTTGGCTGTGAAATGGGCACACACGTCGCGCAGTAAAAGAAAACAGGATAATTGAATTGACCTGGGTCACTGCACGGATTACCAGCACGTCCTCGCCATCCCGGGCTCCTCCCCCTCTCTCTGGGGTTTAGGGAAGGACCTTCTGGAAAGGGCGAGATGGAAGAGGAAGAGAGAGCGTTAGATTGGAGGGGTAATTAGAGAGAACAAAAATGCAGAGGAGCAAAAAGGAAATGGGAATTGAACCGTACCTGCTTCTGGGCTTATGAAGTGTTTGTCTCCTTAACTTTACGTGTCTTCAGTCCCTGATTTTGTGACCCGAAGTTGAACCTTATTACTTTGCCCAAGTACAAAATGTCTTGTGGCTCAGAATCACACACACTCATACATAATAACATACAGCGACAAAGTTAAATGGTACTATTAAGACTGTTGGCCAGTGTCATGGTTCTGGTAGAAGGTAGAGTTTAAGTCTGACTGTGGTGAAGCAATGTTTAATCAGAGCTGTTTGCTCACATTAAGGTTATAGAGGAAGTGTAGAGATGCTGCTGGTCAAAACTCAACTGGTGTTTGCCAAAAGGCAACCAGTCATTCTTGAGCTCTGCTGGCCAACATCAACATGTAAAGAATTATCCTGTCCACTCTTCCTCAGTGGGATGGCTTTGAAATTTAAGAGCAAGTTACTTTGCTACCACTCAAAGTTTTGTAGTTGAGCTTTGAGGCTTTTGTTGGCGTCTGGGAATGTTGGCAAGAAATCTGGTTTTAATTTTAGTTTTAAAGCATAAAGCTCATTAGATCTCTATAACTCCAAATGACAAAGGGTCAAAGGTGCATGCTGCGGCTCTTGTAGACTTATGAGAGTTAGAGTCCTTAAGTCTTAAGTCTTCTTAAGCCAAGGATTTTGTCACCTTTAGTCAGTGATCTAAATTAGGCGTACATGCACCTTAAAGGGCCAAAGAATTAGAAAGTGATCATTTTTTATGACTGATATATTTCTACTACATTGTTATGAAACATTAATAATTATTCTAAAATAATATTATTGATCATGCATTTTGCACTGAGCATCCCCAACTAAGTAACTAAGCTGATATTTAGCTTTTTAAATAATAGGTCTGAAACGATTAATCGGATTATTGAAATAATCATCAACTAATTTAGTAATCGATGAATTGTTAACTGGAGTATAGAGACTGTAAAACATGTCTTTAGTTGACATAGCAACTCACTTAGATCAGAAATTATAGGAATATTGTAGAAAAAAAATGGAAACGTTTTGCATTTAAGATAAAAAGAAAAAAATTATCTGTCAATATGCTAAAATCTTCAAGGAACCTTTAGCTGTCGGATTATTAATCGAAAAAATTATGGACAGATTAATCGATTTGCAAAATAATCGTTAGTCGCAGCCCTATGCAATAGTCAGGCTGCAAGCCTCCATTTAGCTGCTAAGCAGATATGCTGCTGTATGCCTGCCAGCTTCTGTTTTACAATGTAATTTCTTTAATAAGAGTGATAAATGTGCCTCTTCTGATTCCTTACAATCTGTAATCAGCCTCCATGCTTACAATAACTGTAAGTGTTTTGCCTGATCTGAAGTATTTTAAAATGGAAGATTTTATCTTGTGATCACTGAAAGGTTTAGGAGCCTTCTTTCAGAGAACTTGCTGGCAGTGTAACAATAGTTGTGGGAGATGTGGGGCTGAATTACTTTGCAAAGAGCCTGAGAAATCTCGGGTCACTCCAGGCACAATGACAGAATATGTATCACTTTGGGATTTTCTTAAACTTCGGAACACTCTGATAATGGAAAACGATTGATTTAAGTGAAAAAGTATCCCAAAGCAACCTGGCCCATGTGTAAAAAAGCAATAGATAGTTCTCACAGGACATCATCCTCCCTCTGGTTCCATACAAAAAATTGGGACCTAGAATCCACATGACTGTTTGTACATAATAGAACCACAGTAGTTTTATGTTGGGTTGAAGGGGGTAAAAACAAATGTGTTAAAACAATAAAGAGAAGTTTTCATTACATCCTGTTAATTCAAACAGATGAAGCTCAGGGAACTTTGCTACGAGGCTTTGAGTGTTGATGGGTTTTACAAGTTGGAAACACGAGCCAATCTAATGTGGCACAGATTTGCTCTGATCACTTTATTAGCGGTGAGACATGTTTGAAAAAAAGATGATATAGCTTTGAAAATTTGAAATTACATCAAACTATGGAAAATTAAAAGGAAACTCCTGCTTATTACGACTAACTTTTGATTTATATACATTTTGAGAGTATAAATAAAAACCATATGAGTATATATAACTCATATAAGCAAATATCAGTTACTTTCATGGAAAAACAAACATTGATTATTGACCCTGCTTTTTCACTTGTCAACTTAATATGGATCTATACCACTAACAATTATCTTTGCTTGGTACCATTTTGAGGATACATCATGCACTGTTTGTGATGCCCTGCAGTGTTTGACAAGGTCATACCTTACAAAAAAACAAGCAAAAGCAAATGAGAATCCATAATCCTTAATCCCTAACCCTACCCGTCATGTCTGGTGGGAGCTATCTATTCCCTCATAGACTGGGAAGAGGCTTCGCAGCATTTGATGCAGGTTCAGCAGATTCAGAAACAGCTTCTTCCCCGCCGCCAACTGACAGCTGAACTGTTGTGAAAACTCTTATGTTTTTTTTTTCTTCTACCACACTGTTTACATTTGATCACTGCTGCACTTTAAGGAATGGAAATATTGTGAAAGCTGTACAAAATGAAATTTCGTTTTCTATACACTGCGTGTACATAAAGACAATAAAGTTGTCTAAGTCTTAAAATGTTGTTGTCACTTTGCCGCAGAATCAGATTTGACTTTATACTTTAAATAAGCCACTCAAACAAGCATTTATTGTGCCTTTTAAAGTGCTTATGTTTGAAAATGTTGACCAGATGTATCAATAATTTTCATTGGTCACTATTGTTCACTGAGATCCTAATACCTTAGAAATTGCTCTGTTATCCTTTCCAAACTGAGATGCCTATGACTTTACCTTGCATCTGTTCAAACAGTAATAATGCCTATTAAGGCCTCGAAATGAAAGGAAAGATGAACCAAAATATATATATATATTTTATCAAAAATAAATCCTGATTTATATTTATATTTAAAATTATATTGATTTAAGATGCAAAAAAATCAAAATAAAAAGCTAGACACAGGTGTCACATTAGGATAAGAGTAAATCAATGAATCTGAACAGCATTTTGTGCTTCATGAAGCACTGATGTCAATTAAACCGACCTGACATTAAGTTAGAAGGTTTTGAGACTTTTCTTGAACTACTGAAATATACAAAAGTTACAACTTACCATCTTCACCAATGTTTGATTCAAAAAGATGTTTCACATTACAAGGTGGAATTAAAACTGAGGTTTTTTCTTGTGTTTCTAAATGGGCTTGGGTATATATCTTTCCCTAAACATGATCCAATGTTCACCAAAAACATTTTTCCCTCCGTTTTACTCTGACTCACAGTTTGGCAGCCTGTGGAGCAGCAATGAACCAATAGAGGTTTTGTTTATCCAACTCCACATTACAATGTTTCATGCCCTCATCCTTGTCTTAGTCCTGTAGATCCCAATCTAAGCTGGTGCAGTCAGAGTATTTATCTGTAACTGACAAATAAAGCTGTTAGAGGGACGTCTGTCAATGCATAAAAAACTAGGTTATAATTTGTGTTAATTATCCTTCAAAATGCACCTTTCCGCATGTCAAAATTTGCATCATTCTTTTCTGCAATGTAGACTACCTTTAACTGCCTGCTTTAAAATGTGCAGGAATTTAAGGTGTGTCAACTTATAATTCCAGCTTCATGACACTTTTTCTGTATATTTTAACTGTTTAATTTTTAAATTCGAGTCATGCTAATTATTATTTAGAGACTTTTAGTTTGGGAAGAAAAAGTTGCTCAATGGCGTCCATTTGCTAGTTTCCATGAAGGGCTCATCTGGGGGAGAAAGGGCACCTTCGGCCTGAGATTAGCTTAATTGCTTCATTCTTTATTGATGAAAAGTGCCTCCACACTCTTCCTCCCTCCCTCTCATTCATCTGTAATCAGCGTCCATGCTTTGCTATTAGAAACAATCACGTGACACACAACACAGGGCTGCCTAGTTCAGGCTTTAACTGGTTTATTCTAATACACCAATAATATCTGCTTGTGTAAAGGCTTGGCATATTAGCACAGAGGCTTTAATGTATCTGTATGAAAATGTGGCCATGTTGACATAAACAGCTGCAGGAATTAGGATTTGTTTTCTTTAGATCCTCTTCCCTCGCTAACATCTGCTGTGGTTATTGGATGTCATTATTGCAGCCTCTAAGCGTCCAGCTGCCTTTTCTCTGGCTTCGTAATGCTTGATCTCCTTATTTCTTAGGCTCACCTTGTCTACAAAGACACATGTTTGAAATCTTACATGTGAGGAAATCATCGCTTCATACAAAATGCTCATGTGTATATTTTTCTCCCCAGTAAATCATTAGAAGTGACATATTTTTACAAAGGGAGCTTTAAATAGTCCCTGTTCTGATGGCTTTTATTCCTGATCTTTTAAATAATTACCTGAAATTATTTTTAGTTTGGCCTCTGCTGCATTGGTTGCTTCTGTAAGACCTTGATTTCTGCACATCACAGGCAAACGTTTTAGATATAAGAGTTTTTGCTGCTTCATTTGAACTTTTCATTAAAAAAATATATATATATATTTTATTATTCATGTGATTGTATATTTAGATTGTTATTTTGTTTGTTTATTAGCCATTTGGAAATGACATAGCTTAGGCGATTAGAGATTCATAAACTAAATAAAATCTATATATATATATATATATATATATATATATATATATATATATATATATATATATATATATATCGTGTATTTTGGTAAATTTGACCAATTTCTTCTTGGATTCTAATTCTCACCTTAGATTATGCAAAGATTAGCTCTTATGGGTAACAAATCAGTTTGAAATGATAACATAATTAATATTCAAAGAACAAGAAATTTCAAATCCTCCAATAAAGTTTGACAAAAAAGGGTAAGAAAAGCAAAATGCACTTTTCTCAGTTAAAAAAAAAACTAACTAAATCCCACATTTAGCTGCCAAGAGCTATTTATCTTTTCACATATTGAGCCTCCTGATAAGTACTACTATTTAGAAAATAAACTATGCTGCATGTATTAACCCGATTTTTAGGGCTCCTGATAAAATATTCTCCATATGTATAAGACGATCAATAATGGTTGTTATCAATCATTTCAGATTTAATTTGTTATCTTTCGAGGTATTTTTATGTAGATTGTTGTAAAGTCTCAACATTACAATCCTGGAAGAAATCAATCTATTACCTTCTAAAAAAATAAAATAAAAATAACAATCGTTTTTTTCTCTCTAAATATATTTCCTAAGATTGTTTTTTCTTCTTTCATATTCATTCTAAATAACAAAAAGAAAAATATATATATTTTTCAACTGGTAGCAATACATCAAACATAAGAAAGTAAATGATGATGGTTTCACACGAACAAGATAAGAGGAAAAGATGATTTCCCCTTTAGTGCTTATTACAAATAGCTGAACAGGGTTCATCAGAAATGAGTCTAAATAAAATAATTCAGCTTGTGTTTAGCTTGCCTAACATGACAGTTACTCTATTCCTATAGTGGTTCACATAACAAAACAACCATGTGCACACAGAAAGGTTTATTAACTTAGACTTAGACAGATTTTATTTAGCATTTTGTATAGCTACAATAGTGTAAACAAAAAGAAATTTCGTTAAGATCAGCTCTCTAGACTATTTCATTTTCTAAAGTGCAGCCTTGATAAGGTAAGCAGTAGTGATTAAAAAAACATTGTGAATAACAGTAATAAAAACATATGAATGTACAATTACAGTTCTTAAAACACGTATTAAAACACACTTATTAAAACACTTATTAAAACTGTAAACTGAGTTTAAATAAATGTATTTATAAAATAGATCTATCCATTTCATGTTTGATCAGTCTAAGTATTTCATATTTTGAACTAGAGATGCTTAAATACAATCTGAACTTATATATAAAAAAAAAAAAAACTGCAAAGTAGCCCTAACGTTTTAACAGCTGATGTTTAGCCACTCATGTTATTCACAATGTTTTCAAATTAGTAGTACATTGTCTGACTCCTCTGTTTTTTTATAGGTTGCCAAAGTAGGTACATTAAAAAACAATTTAACTGTCACCAGATTCTATGTGCTTTGGGAAGCAATATATTGTTGGTCACAACAGGGCAAGAACAGCATACTTTTTTAAAATACCAACCATATCCATGCTGCATTTAACTCTTATATATGGATTCCATTGCAAAAAAAAAAACAGCACATCATCAATTAAAGTTAAACTAACAACAACTTCATTCAAGATACAAGTTTCAATTTTCACAAGAAATACCTGCATGCTCTTTTTTTTTAGTGCAAGGTCTTGTGGCATGAGGTGTTGTTACATATCTGCTGCTGTTATCGGCAACATCTTGAAGGTTTAGCAATACAATTTTTTGGTTTTTCATGGGTTGCAAAGTAGAGCAGATGGTAGCACTATTGCTTTGCAGCAAGGAGTTCCTAAGTTTGAATGTACAGAATTTTTATTTCCTAGAGCTCTGGCTTCTTTCCACAGTCCAAAGCAGGACTTTTTGGTTGATTGATGTCTCTGATCTCGCTTAGATATAAGAATAAATGTGTTGTTTTGCCCTGTGAGGGAAAGGTGAACTGTTAGGTTGTAGCCCCCTTACGCTCTAACCACTGGAGTGGGTACAGGATGAATCAGTTTTTTTTTTTTTTCCATTTAATAAAATAAAAAACAGTTTAGTCATTTTGCACTTCTTTTTTAAATGGGTAATGTCTGGGTCATTGTCTTCCTCTGGTCTTTGACATGGATTTCTGAAATGAATAAATGTAAGAAGCTTGTAGGGTCATAACATAAGATAGCATCAACTTTGTATCTGATTTAACAAACCTACAGCTTCCTCATTAGCTTAAAAAACAAAATAGTGTTGCATAGAGTTGGGATGATGAAGCTCTTTGCAAACTCTAAAAGCTAAACTAAGGTTTGTGAGTCGCGTACATGAAGAATGGGTAGAGTTGGATTGTGAGAAGGAGAAACAATTAATAGGCAGTTAAAAAACTTGCAAAGCTGAGTAAGCAAATTTAAAATTTTATCAGATAATAATTGCCACATAATTAAACATAAGTTGTATTGCACATTTACTAAAAACAACGCACTTCATTGTCCTGTTGTAAAGACTACATGCACTGAAAAGTCAGAGAATTTTTACAAAGCTGTATTGATTGCAAATGTGGGCTGCTCAGCGGCACAGTGGGTAGCACTG
>NW_015151044.1:96665-157792 GCF_000732505.1 Cyprinodon variegatus
AAGGATGCTTGTAATTTTTTTTTCATATATATTTCTCATTTAATTTTTTTATTTTTTTTTTAAGGTTAGTTTGTAATCTTCAGCTCTAAGGCTAAATACATTTTAAAGTAACAAGCACCTGTTTTAGTGTAATAAAAAAATGTCAGGTATACTGAAATCTGTCTTTGGATATTTTTTTTATGTATAAAAGCCAAACTAACTTGGAAAAAAAAGAGAAGACTTCCATCCTCCATTGAAACCGTGCAACATAGTGAAAACCCTCATACTTAAAAGTTTGGTGTAATGTTTAATTGTCACATTCTTCAAAAAATTTCTCATCGAGATGTTCTAAAAGCTAACCGCCAAATTATTATTGATAAACCTACCTTCAAAGATCTAAATTTTTCAATATGAAAACACTTTTTTTTTTATTCACACCTTACATGTCAATTCTTCAAACAGTAGTTTTTTTCTTTCTTTTTGGAGGCAGAACAATTTTTCTTTCTGTCAAACTGAAAAATCATGTGGACAAAAACACGAGTTAAAAATTGATTTCTCTCCTTCTGCCTACTTCTTTGGGCAAACAGCAAACTTGATCTGTATCCCACATAATAACAGCACTGGAAATACTTTTAGTTGGTGTTGTTTGCTAGTATTAAAACACACATGGACAATAACACACATACATACAGTGACCTTTACTAGCTGCTTGGGGGATTTTGGCAATCCGGTACATGGCCGGTGTGATACACATCCGCACATACACAAAGCTTAGAGCGTCTGATTATGTAGACGTGAACAGTTAATCACACGTGGGCTGTTCTTTCCATTTCCCTCTAGCTGTTGCACATTGATTAGATCGAGAATCTTTTTTGAAATCCAACATCTTTATCTGACTCTCTTCCTCTCTGCTCTGTGGCCTCAGAGTTCCCCTCCCCGACCACTGATACAAAACAACATCTCAGGAACTCACACCTACCCACAGATGTATGATGAAAGAAAAAAAACAAAACATGAAATCATTTTTCCGCAGAATTGTATCCTGTTCCTGCATGCGAGCTAAGGAGCATTGCATTTAACGCTGCATGTTTTGACTTGTTTAAGTTCAGATCTCCGTCCTGTTGAGCTGTGGAGACTCCTGGACTTGCCTGGGGCCTGCAGACAGGTTCTTGAAAAGCTGCCCTCCATTTTCTGCCTAAACTTTCTCTCTTTCACTAACAGTGCTCCTCTCCCCAAGTCTCTGCTGTCTATAAAGGTGAACACTTGAAATAATGAATCGGATCCCTCTTTTGCCCCCTTCTTTTCTGTATTCCAGTTAAGACTCTCCCTATAGTATTTGCACTTCATTAAACTTGAAATAGGTTTAATATTTAAAATACCGTGAACACATTTCAACCCGCTCACACCTCTCCACTTTTCCTCTTTTTTCTCCTTGCTCTTTAATAATCCAGTCCCTTATTTCCTCCTTAATGCACTCCTCCTTCATTAAAAGCCAAAATAGATTTAATATTTCAGAGTGTGGACTTAATTTTTAACCCCTGTCTTCGCAGTTTGGTGTCTGACACGCTATGATTTAGATACATCATGTAAAGGCTTCTTCTCTCTCTGCCTTTCTCCGTCTTTTTTTTTTCTGTGGCTCATCTTTCTCACTCTCTCCACCATCTGTCTATTATCAGTTCCGTTTCTAACCATCTTTGAACTGCGCTTCTCTCTCAGCCTCCCCCCGCACTACCCTGTTTGCTTTCTCTCTTTGTCCACTAACTGACTAGATGCTTTCTGACCTTTCCTCCCTCCCTTTTGACTTTTGTGTAATTCTAACTCCACAATTTTTATCCTTTTCCCCTTTTAGTTCCTTACTGCTTCCCATACAATATTCAAACTTACATTTGTAATGTTTTGGGATCCAGAGACTATCATTTTGACCTCAAAAGTGAACCAAACGAAAGTAATAAAAAATTTTTTTTACAAGATAAACATCACCAGACATGTATTCAGCCCACTTTACTCTGATACATAAAAATAAAATCCATTTCAAACTTTTCCACCCTAAGAAGTCCTATAACTAGTAAACATGACCCATTTGTGGTTTATTCTGTTATATTTTTCACATTTTGCCTGTTTACAAATGCAAACCATCATATAGATATATTTTTATTTTATTTGAAAGCTCTGTAGAGGATGCTAAATATGTTGGCATGTAAAGTACAAATTACTGCACTTTTGTAAGATACATGTACAGTATATTCAGTCTATATCCTAAGACCCTAAAATAAAACCACTAAAACAAAAAATAAAATAATTGCAGCAGCAATGTCCCTTCAGAACTCACCTGATCAGCAAATACAGCTTATCTTTGTTGATTCTGTATAGCTATACCTGTTCTGGGAAGAGCTCAGAGGTTTGATAGAGATAAACGTTGAACAAAGGAAATCATTCAGACAAGGAAGTCTTCACATAGGTCTAGGATAAAACTGAGTATAAGTTAAAAGCATGGTTATGCTATGAAAGAAATTATTGCAGCAATAATAATTGCCTTATTGAGAGAAGTTCACTGGACATCTTTAGAGGTTGCCTTTCCCATATATGAGACTTTTTCTTTATTTTGATTTTTTTCGGAAAGATTAGACTCATGTTAAACCTCTACATTCAAAACGACGTGTTGGTGGTGGCAGCTGTTCAGGAGACTTTTCTTCAGAAGGGACATGGAAGCAGATCACAAAGCTAAATATAATCCCATGACATGACTTGTGGTGAGTTTCACCCTGATAATGTCATCCATTCTCGCCAAAATTAAGCTTTTTTGCAGAGAAGTGTGTAGAAATACTCCATTCATGCAAAGCCTGGTAGAGACAAATCAACAAAAGATCTATAGGCTTAACAGCGCTGTAGGTTGTTCAACAAACTACTGATTCAAGGGGAAGACAAGTGCACTGTTGTAGGATTTTTACTGCGAAAAGCTGCACAAAAGTACAACTTTCCTATCAGTTTATACAAATTATTTGGTTAAATGTTATGGCCACCGTGTTATTTCAAAAGCAAAAAATACATAATCCATCTTTTGGAGTGCTCTGAAAGATCATAATTCTTTTCGTTCTCCCCCTTTTTCTCTCTCTCAAAAAATGTTGCATTATTTCTTTGGAAAGCAGTAATTTCTCACCACCCACCAGCCATCTTTGCGTTATGACCTCACATCCTGCTGGACATTATGGGTAGCCCACCCGTTAAAAAAGCCCCTTCTCCCACTCCACCATGGCATCACACCACATACCCATTCACACAATTTTTCACACTTTTGCTGTCAGTCTTTTTTGCCTCGCAGCAGTTCTCAATACTGACACCTGCTCTATTTATAAGTATTAGGCTTGAAAAGAACCATTTTTGGACAGGAAACTGCCCCCTCCCTGTTCTTGACCATGGTTTTCTTCCAAACCGTCAGAGCCCCCTACCGCCTATACCTCCTGGCCTTGGAGCAGACGAGAGAAGGGTTTCTAAATGGACAAGACAAGGATGACGAATGGTAGCATGATGATCCAGATAAAGTTTTGCTATAACATCCTGAATTGGGCTCATTAGTGTGTCTAATTCACCCATGGCCCAAGACACGCGCTCACTTCCCAGCATCACATATCCCAAACATATTCCTAACTCCTAACTTTCCCTTTCAAAGTTGCGGTTAAACCCTACTTACACACACAATTCAAGGCTTCATACTCTCAGGTCTCAGGATTTAAATACCCACAATGCAATCTGACAGGATATCCTGTTGGCACGACACATGGGGGCGTGGGTCAGGAGGTTTTTGTGGTTGAACACTCACAGTAGTACCCCTCAGTTTAGCCCTGGTTCCAAGCACATCAGCACACATTTTAAACCTATGTTAGAGACAGATTTATTTTGTCATTTTGTATGCATGAGTGTATACAAAAAGAAATTTTGTTTAAAACAGCTCTAGACAATTGCATTTTTTAAAGTGTAGCCTTGAAAACAGTAATTAATAAAAAAACTAATAAATAAATAAACAAAATATTAGGTTGTATGTATTATGTTCATGTAGAACATACATTTCCTCATGACATTCTGCTCCTGTTTTAAACAAAACTGTATGTAAAGTAACTAGTAACTTTTTTTTTTTTTTTTTTAAACAGCCCTCTTATTTCACATAGAGGATGTAACGGACATGTTGCGGTTATTTTAGCTTACCTTTATCATGACAACATCAATGTCCAACAATACTTTTTAACATTTAAAAAAATGACAATTCCCCTCACAAACAGACACAATGTATCGCTGTGTTCACTTTATTATTGTGCATTCCCCTATTGTGTCTTCACCCTGTTACTGTCGGGATTGTTTAGTTCAGGGGTTTTCAGAGTCTGACGCTGGAAACTGGAAATCCCCACCCTGGATAAAATGAACATAATTTGGTCCCCTGAAACCATTGCATTATAATGTGAAGCTATTTTGAATGCATCATTTAAAATGGTTAAAATGATTGTATTCAAACTTGTGTTTGATATATATATATATATATAAAACTGGAAAATATGAATGTCGTTGGCCTGCTAGTTTAATGTGTATTGTAGAGAAAGATAAAGGATTCCACCATTACGTTTTCGTCCACAGTTGTTAAAGTTCTAGAAAGGTAAAGCGTTAGAACCAGTAAGTTAGTGGTTCGATGAAAAAAAAAAAATTCAAACAGCTTGCTTTTCCAGAGTCACCTCACACTTATCACTCATGACATCTCTTCCAGAAAACCTTTGATCCTCCTACAGATTCTGAATTCCTTTACAGTGCAAACATGGTGCATTAATCTATTAAGTATGAATGTGGTTTTAAACAACAGCTGTTTTTCTGAGTGATCTTTGCTATGCGAGGTGGAATTTACTCATAATAATTTACTGATAAAACCCTTTTTTACTCTGTGGTGTTTCTCTGTTGCCTTACAGGGGTGTACAAAGACCACTTAATTAGACAACCCTCTAGTTTATCCCGTGAAATTTCTTTGATATGCCAACATTTACTGCAAAATTCAGTGTAAAAGTTGCCAATATTAGTTGTGAAGACTAATATGAAGCCTGTAAAAGTCTAAAAATTGTGAATTTTGTAGAAGAAAAATGGGATTTCGACCTTATTCCTTCTTCTGCTTTATTGACATTTCTAATTTGTTTCCATTTTTACTTTTATCTATGTTTAAATGACAGAATTTAGCTTTGATTGGGTACAAAAATGTACACTCTGAAAAATATCAAAAACAACTATTACACATCGTTTTGGCCACTTGAAAACCTCCTTCTGAAGACAGAAAAAAGTTGCCAGCCTTTACATTCAGTGCCTGACCTTTAAGTGCCATTGAGATAATATCCAGGGTATTTTTCTGAATAAATGCAAGAAAAAAAAAGTTAAATTTAAGCTAATTTTGATTTTGAAGAAAGCAAACATGTTTAAGATCATGTCATTGTGGAGGTTACTGTAGAAATAATTTAATAGGACAAACAGACGCAGCTTGTTTCTTGCTAAATCAGACTTTGTGGGCTTGAATCTGAAAGTCTTTTCAGCTAAAACGTGTAAACAACCTCCATAGATAAGCAAAAAATAAATCATCAGAGTAACCAGGCCTTTGATCTCGTTCCTTCTTAAGTCAGAAGGATTTAAAAAATATGAGAAGTCCACAGTAATTAGGTGGAGCAAGTAACATTTTGGTTTGGAGCCCCTGATTTCTGTTTTTGTCCTTTGGTGGTCAGTTTTTTAGAAAATCTCTGAAATCAGAGGAAATCCTGAATGCCTGGGGATCTTAAAGATCTTAATGGTTTAAATATACCCAGTTAGCTTCATTCATTCTTCAGATGGGGATCAATGATTGACTTTGTCTTCCAAAGATAAGAGGAGTTCTGTGATGTAACCAAGGGAGCCTCTTTTTCTCTCCTGCAGTGATCAGATCGGCTTTAACATCCATCAGATCACTGCAAACTTGAACAACAGCACTGCTCACTGTGGCTCTTCTGCTACCACAGCCAACATTCACTAAGTTTGCCGAGAACAAACTGGAAACCTGCTGCACACATCGGCAGGCCGCCTGGCAGTGGAAAGTTTGATCTTAGCGCTTTATAGAAGGCTCACTCAGTCGGGACTCTATTTCTCTCTGTGTTTCAGTCAACCTGGAGTTCCTCTTCCCTGATTTGTTTATTTTAGAAAGGTGGCTTTGTTCTATTTACTGTACCCTCTCTCCCTTAGAGGCCTCTCCCTCTTGTCAAACCAGTTAGGAAAAAGGGGAGCGAAGAGGAAGAGGAGAAGAGGGGTGGTGGGGGGGTGTGATGTTTGGACAAACGAACAGCCCGAACAGGATATAGAGGTCTACAGCCCGTGGGTGTGTCGGTTTGGCCGTCACAAAGCTCACACACATATGTGCACACAATTGTGGGAGTGTTCCCGCTGGAGGGCAAAGTCTCCCTTCCTCTTAAACATTCATCCTCTCTTTTCCCTTCATTCCCCCTTTCCGTCAGCCATCACACCCCTCCGCACCTCCTTCCCTCAGACCTTTCTCTCTCCTTCATCCCTTGTTCTTTCCTTTGTGACAGCCCCCGCCACTCTTCCTGTCTGTCCAAAAAGGAGGGGAAAAAAAGAAAGTGTTAAAGATGCAGAAGAGTTGGCCAACAGCAATGAGAATCGAAGAGGGAGAGGCCAAAATCACCACAGGGGACAATTATGGCTTGGGCTGTGTACGTGTGTGTTTATGTGCGGTTCTTTTCTTGGTTTGATAGTTCCAGAGATGCTGAAGACAGTCCTGGAAGCCACTATGTGTCCTTAGCAGCAATTTATCCCCTCCTTGTCTCCTCTATCCCTCCTTCCCTTAGTCTCTCTGGACCTTTATCATTCTGTCAGTTTGCTCTGTCACTTCTGTTTTCACTCAGTTCATACACTGAAGCCAGGCCATGTATGTGTGTTTTTCATGGTTTAACATTGAGTACATAGGCTTCAAATAGAGGCAGGATTAAGTGTGGGTGCAAATAATTATCTTATTTTAAGAGTAAAATACTCGTTCCATTGGTAAATCATCTTATTTACCTACATACATTCAGGGTAAATACACTTAATTTAAGAAATGTTGACTTATCTCCAGAACGTCTTTGCAGTGTGATGCATGATTTTAGATAGTTTTAACATATAAAAATTGGAAAAGGATCTCACACCAAATCCTTGTTTTTCCAAACTTAGCAGAACTGCATGAAGATTCTATGCAAATATCTGAAGTTCATTCAGATTAGATGACTTTGACTAAAAACAAATCTAATACATACATATCATTAGCTGTTCCTTATGTTGAAAAGTTCAGACCGATTTTAAAACTTCTGCAGCACAGTTTTCCTCCTGGATTGGCCCTGTTTTGAAGTACATCACACCAATACTCCCATCATTTCATCCTGAAGAAGGATGCTGTCACCCCCATGCTTCACATTGATGGTGTTTGTTTAAGGTGATGTGTAGCGTATGTTTACCATTTTACCAGAGGTCCATCCTCCATGTTTGGTGCTAAACTCTGCAGCTCTAATGCCCTCAATCCTGGTAGGTCCGCAGTCAGGTCGCACTCTATTCCTTGTTTAGATGAATTATAAAGTCCACCATGAGATGTTCAAAAGTTTGAATGCTGTTTTATGAAATTATCTGTTTAAAATGTGTTCTTCTCTAGACTGTGTGATGGGCTCCTTCATCTGGTTGGTTCTGTTTCTTCACTGATGTTCAGTTTTACTAATTCAGAAAGTTTTGGTTGGACTTTATTCACTTGTATGTGAGATGAGGGGGGTGGGTACAAATGCACTTTATATTTTATTTTTGCTTTCTGATAATAACTTGTGTGCTAATCATTCACCTTAAGTAAAAGTCAAATAAATTGGAATTTGTTAATGAAATTAGTAATTGTTATAAAATCTGTCTGATGGATTTAATTCTCCATCCATGACTGCCTCATGTAACTTTTTGGTTTTTATTTTCTTGCTTTTGCAGCTTAAATAACATAAACTTTTTGTTTATATGAGACCCCCTTACCTTCTCTTCACATGATTTTGTTTTAATATGCTTTTGATCTCATGCTCTAAACCAATTTAAATTTTGAGCTTTTGTTTTTGCATATTTTTCTTTTTTTTTTTATTGTCCCACACAAATATACAAAAAAAAGTTGTTTTAAATAAAACATTAATTGTCACATCTTTTGTACACAATATATTTTAAGACAATTTTATTTTGAAGATCTTGTTGCAGTAGTAGCCTTTATTGAAGTAATCAGACAATAAATGACAACAAAAATACATGCAGCATATATAGGATGGGTTTTGAATTGTGTAGCACTGTATTGAGGACTAATAGCTTTGTATAAGGAGCACTCGCTGGAACATGATGCCTTTCTCCAACCTTTAAACTATTTTTAAACATTGTTAACTGAATTAAAGGTTACTTTAGAAATTAATCTTCCATAATGATGTTTTCTATTGACCCTGAGAGAAATTGTGGTATTCTAATATCTATGATAAAATCATGGTATAAAAAAAGAAATCATCATATTTGGTAATAGTGAAAAACATGACATATAACAAAGAATATTTATCCACGTTTAAATCAAGCTTCATAAATTAGTGTTGTTTTTTTTTTGTAACTTTGAACATTTACAAAATTGATGAAGCACAAGATGTCTTTTTTCGGTTTAGCTTTTTTGCTTTCTTTTGACTTCCCCTTGCCTTTTTTCTCACTCTTTTTTCGGCTACGTTCATACTGCAGGCCTTAATGCTCAATTCAATTTTTTTTGTGAAATCCGATTTTTTTGCGTTGCTGTTCACATTTCCAAATATACGTGACTTGCATGTGATCTCCTGTGTGAACTGCATTCTTACAGCTTAAGTGTCCCGCATGCGCAGTAGAGGACCCAATGACGTCAGAAGCAAAAGTGCTCTGTGTTTGCGGAAGTAAACATGGATGGTAGTGATGGAGCGCAAATAGCAATCTTTCCCAAACTTAAAAACTCAATCTTGACAAGATGGGTAAAAACAAATGTCTGGTCTCCTTATTATCGTCCATCACGGTTGTTTTTCTTCCCGCTTCTGCAATGGCGTAACTACCGGTAAGCAGAGTATGAAGTTGCTTAGTGGCCCCCGACCTCTTAGAGGCCCCGTCACTGACACTTGGTTAGCCCCCTACGCAATTGTGGACTAGGACGTCTCTTTGCAAATGTAGTGGTGCAAAAAATTTGTCTTAAACCCACCTAATACTAAATCGACTGACCGCACCTTACTTATACCCCAAGACATGGCAGATTTCAACAGGATGGTGAGGGGGGTGTTATACTTCATATGGGGCCCAACCAGATATCGTTGCTTATTGTTGTGTTGTTACGCCATTGCGCTTCTGCGTAGTAAGATGCAGAATAGAGACCTTTGTTGAGTATTATTGATGTTCAGGTCGGATGAATGCGACCTGGCCGTTCAGACACAGGTCGCATTTGAAAAGATCAGATTCGTATCGGATTCAGGACCACATAGCGAAGTGGCCTGGGTCGCACTGGAAGAAATTGGATCTGTGTTGTGCTGCTTTGTCCGTGGAGTAGCCATCGACATTGGATGCATTTTAGAATATATTCATGCGTCAACAACTTTAGCAGCAACTGAACAAGTACTATTGTTTATTACTACTATTCTGATCATCTCATATTTCTTCTCCTTTTTTCCTTCATCTTTATAAAAAGGACATGTAGTGTCATACAAACTATTTTGGTTTTTCACAACTGATATCTTGGTCATGGTGTAAGATAACCACCATAATGACCCTCTGACTTATTTGTCCTGTTTCACCTGGTTTGTTGAATACTTTGCAATGAAATTAAGGGTCCCTTAATCTGAAATGCACCTGATGAACTTAGCTTTCTTTCTGAATAGAGATGTTTGTGGATTTTACTGTAACATCTGTAAAAGATGGGACGATGGTGCCAATGTGAGTACCTGTACTGACCAGAAAGCTTCAATTTTGCAACGGAGAGCACAATTCATGGATGGTGGAGTCTGTCTAAAGGGGTTAAAGAAAAGTGTAGCTGTTTCTATTATATCAATTTTCTTGTCACTTCTTTCGTTCTTTTGTCCTTTTTCTGTCCCCCAGTCTGTTTGCCTGAGCTGAGCTGTCTTAGTGCAGCTATTCACCACTGAGCCGTTTGTTTTTCTTTGCGCGACTTCTGTTCTTCGGTAAAGAAACTAAGTAAGGTTTTATCCTTATCTTTTCAGATTAAATTATTTATGATCTGATTGATCTGAAAAAAATATTATCCAAGCCAATTAGGGTGAAACTGTTAAACCCTCTTTAATATACTCATAAAAGAAGGCTACAGAGAATGGTGAGCATTTCTTTGGTAAACCACAGCTACCCCAAATCTAGCACTAATATTTTATTTCATAACCTTTAGCTTCCTTTTTTTATGAATGACTCCTAGAGGCAGAGTTTATCTTCTAGAATGAGAGGATTGGGTTCAACAGAAGATTCAAGTTCAGAGTGCCGTCCACTGGCAGATATACAGTATATGTGATATGTGTATGTTAGTCTGTTTGCATGGTCTTGGTAAGAAGACTTAGACAAGATGGTTTCATAGTGACTGTAACTGTTGCCCTGACAGGTTTATTTTTTCTCAATTTTAATAGCTTCCCCATAGTTTGTCTGGCCTTGAAATATCCAGCCTCAGTGTGTTTTTTTTCTTGTGTGTCTGTCGAGAGGAGTGAACAACAAGGTGGTGTGAGGTAGGTTTGATAGCAACCCCCTCTTCCCTCTCTCTACCTTCATACCCCTCTGTTTGGGCCCTGATAAGAGGAGCCGCAGTCTGTGGGGGTTAGGGATTCCTGTCTGGCACAGTCGCACCAGCACACACAGAAACACGCATCGCCGGGATCCGCCCGCTCCACATTCCTGTGTCCGGCTAAGGAAGCAGCCTAGCCGTCTTCCCCTCCACTCCCAAATTATCCCCTTCTCCAAAAGTCACTGCATACTTATCGCACGCCCTTCTACCTCTCTCATCCAGCTTTACACCCACAAGACTCCTCAGTCTTCTGTTTTTTCTTCTTTGCACTTCACCACAACCAGTATCTCTACATATTTAAAATATTTCACTATAGCAAGTGGAAAGGTCGTGCATTTACAATGATGCAATGTCCATTTTTTGAAGATTGAAAACTTGTAGAAATAAAAAATACAGTTTATCTTTTTGTCCTCCCTTTTGTTTCTCATATTCCTTTTGAACTCCCTTAACATTTTTACGCTTTCATTCTACCGAGGCCTTCCTTCGTCCCTTGCTTTTGGGGATGCGTTCCAGGGGTCAATAAGGGGTCATGTGGTCTTTCAATGCCCCTCTCTCTAATGGGTTCTTAATGAGAGCGTAAGAGAGGGAGAAGGAAGCAGGGGAAGCAGCATTCTGTAGAAGCTGGGTGAGATACCAGCCATTCTGCTTGCAGAGCTGACCCTATATGCGTGTGTGTTCTTTGTGCACACGCCTGTGCTGTTCGACTGACCCCCTGCTCCATTTCGAAGCCTTTCTGCACTCTGTGCTACACTCTGGGGAAAGAGGAAATGACACGTTTGTACTCTTAAATGAGCGTCGCGGTTCGTCTCACACACACACTACGGGATCGGGCTCCTAGGGAGGCGGTGGGTGTAGGTGAAGGAGGAGATGGGGTGATGGTCCACTCTTTAATTTGCATAGTCTTTGGTGATTTGATCATAAGCAATTAATCTCAATAGCTGAGCTCAGCTATGTTGGGGGAGGTAGAGATGATCCCAGACCTCTTGTATGTTATTTTTTTAACTGTTCTTTAAATCTTATAATCTATATGCTTCGTTAAGTTATGAGTTAATGAGAGACACCAACTCTGTTGGAAATTTAGCGAAAAGACAAATAACTCATTATATAATACACAGATTTATTAATTTGGGCCTGTAATCAGCTCTTTGTTTAATATAACACCAGAGTTACAATAAAATCTGATTATGCAATAAGGGCTGCATGTGGTGAGACCTTCTGTTTTGTTGGCTTGAAACCTCTGAAAACATCGCCTAGTCTTTTAAGTGGTAAAGGCAATTTTTTTCCTGCCTCATCTTAAGATCTGTTCAGTTCAAGATTGATACAGGTCTCCTCTGATCTCTGACCAGTTAGCATGCACCCAGCACAGGTTTGGCAAGCTCATCTGCATCTCATCTCTCTCATTTCTTTCTCCCGTTGAACCGTCTGCGATATCCTCGTGCCCCACACTTGTGTGCATGACTAAACGGTGTGACCCATCCCTTTGCTCTGCCAGTTTTCCATCTCCCTTACCCCTGGGTTTTTCTCTCCATGGCACCGTACTCCTCCCATGCTGAGGCCAGAGCTCACTCCATTGTTGGAGGCAGGTTGCCAGGGATACAAGCGCAGAGAGACACAGTCTTAATGTAAAGAGATGGGAGAAATGAGCAAAGCGAGGGGAAAGAGGCAGTAGCCTCTCTGGCCACCAGGCAGTCAAGACAGCACGTCCAGGTTCTCCTGAGAGCAAGTTACAACTCTCTGCTTCACAATGTGTGTCCCTAAGTGGACAGGGCAGAGTGACACTGACTGTTTGTGAGGGAACCGTTTGTACTGGTTGCCTTCTTTCTGCAAAAGAACCCGAGGCTTCAGTGTAAAAGTCTAGGAAAAAGTCTTAATGTGTTGGGTTTTTTGCACATTTCTCAGATGGCCCTATAGGTGGGGGAGCTGATCTACTCATCAATTGTTTCCCTCATAAAATATCTGCAGAACTAAGGATATAAGTCATGCCTACAATCACTTCTATGTGAGGGTTCGCTAGATGCCGGTTTAAACTGGATTACAGTAAACATCTATTCTATCAGCTGAAAAGATGTCAGCCGAGTATACTGACACAATGCAGATTGGCCCAGTCGTTAGCACTGCTGACCGTCACCAAGAGGGTTCAGATCCAGGGGTTTTTTACCCTCTCACTGTGACTAAGTGGCTGTTTCTCTCTATGTACAAGAGTTTCCTCCCATAAACGAAAAACAAACAAAATGGGTTAATTGGTCTATCTAAACTTACTCTTAGCAGTTAGCAAAGCAAAGTATATACAGTATCTGTGCCCCATATCTGTTGCGTTTATATAGACACTATGAACGCTACATTTTATGGGAGTGTACTCATTCCTTACAAAGGATAGGATCTGTTGGAATTCCTTTGCCTGAATTTGCACATTACTACCCTTGAAATAAAATGTTTTCATTAGGAGTGTATGCTAGAGGCAGTATTGGCAGTATACACAATAGGCTACCTAAGAAAAAAGATGTAATTATTTTGTGGAGGTTGATCTAAGTTCCAGCATAAAAATTGCCGGCGGGACTATTTTTACCCTTCGAAGTATGTGACAGGAGTGTAGTATCACTCCACATTTACTTGCATATGTCATTTTCTTGTATTCATAACTTTAAGAAATAGCTAAACTTGTCTTGGTACATCGGATTAATTCTTGAATGCTGGGAATTTTGAGTAACAAATATGACATTTGCTGTTTGTCGTTGCTGAATAAGCTCCCTCTGAGCTGTAATTCCAGCTACAGTTAAGTTGTTTAGATGGTCAGTGTGAGTTAAAGAGTGTTAATACACACATCACAGGCTCATTGTAACATTCAGACTCAGAGTCTTTGTTGATTTCCTCATTTATTTTCCATTATCCGTCCGCTTTGTGTCCAACCTCACCCTTAAAACGACCCAGAACTGAGTCGGACAGGGCTTTTGGGCTCGCTCACTGGGTCCTCCCCTGCAATAGAAGCCAGAAAATAACTTTCCTTTTTCTCTCTTAATATCTCAATCGTTCTGTCTTTGCTCTTAGCACAAAGCCCAGCGTGTCTGCCTTCCTTCCACACCCAGCATTCTTTCCCCATGCAGACCTCTCCCCCGCTCTGTGTCGTTTTCTCTCCTTTGACTTCCCTCCTACCCACCAGCTCGCTGCTCAGCCTCACCCTACCTTTCATTAGCCCACTCTTTATCTCACACACACCCCACACCCTCTCTTCCCCCATCTCCTGCCTCATGCTCCTATCTCTAGCTTTTTACTCTCCCCTCTCTCCCTTTCTTCCTCCCCCTCTCCCCCCTTCGTAGCTTTGGCTTTTGTTTCTGATACATCTTCATTTATTCCTCGCTCCCGTTCTTTCCCTGCTGACCCTATTATTTTTATATTCGTTCTCTCTAACTGCCATCACTCCCCCTCTCTGCCTCTCTCTGCCTCCCTCCCACTCCTCTCAGTCCCTCTAAGCTGCATTAACTCCCCAGATTACCTTGAGCCCTGCAATCCTCCATCCCCCACACACTCACCCACTCTTCTTCCCCTCCCATCTTCACTCATTCACTTATTCACTTTAGCTGCTGGCCACAATAAGGTGGTTAATTGTGAAAATGTGTACAGGTTTTGTTTTTATGTCACCTCATTGAAACTAAACACCTAAACTTTAAAGAAAGCCTGTTTTACGATCTCTTTAGTAACTCATGATGAGGTAGTCAAATTAATTTAGAGCCCCCTCTCTAATGACCTCTTTAACATTCTAACAAGTTATTCCCAGTTACATATTCTGTTAGTTTTAGGAATGAAAATATGTCATTAGAGGTGATGGAAACGAATGCTTAACTCTACGAACGGTGATGCTCTCCTTGCTTCACTAAGGCAATCAAATAAATCAATAGTTAGTGATGTACCAAGAAATCGAATGATTGTGCAAGTTGATGATTTTGGCTCGGCCTGCACTGACTGGTGACTGAGTGCTAGTAGACAATGAAAGATAGGATACCTTTCCATTCAGGGATATCACCCATCGTAAGTGCTGCCAGAATGAGTATCAGAAGCGCTCTTTGGTGCTGTTGTCACACTCAAAGCAAGATATTTGATAAAAATTAAGCGAGAGACATCACGGAAATGTAAGAAGCTATTTAAAAGAAATGTGGATTTCCGACCATATATATCTCTACAATTCATTACGGGTGTGAAAGCACAAGGAAGCAGTTAACAAGAAGGCTGAGCGCTGTATATGAAAGCTGCTTGGAACATGCTGAAGGTGGAAATGTTGGTAGATTTTTCTGACATGTGAAGGGTTTGCATTGGGGTTTTAACCTCCAATCCTCAAGGGCTGCTGTCGCAACTTTTAGAACAGTCCCTAGAGACTCTGTGACATGATCAGAGGCGAGTCCGCTATATAAGTCAGGTAGGTCGGAACAGAGACATCTAAAAGTTGCAGGAAAGGGCAGATCTTGTTTATATGGGGTTCTTGGGTTGATGGCCTATTATGGATGTCTACTTTGTACTCCAAGGGTCAAGGTTTGAAAGTTGGACTTTTAGAAGGTTAGGAAAATGTGACAAAGTTAAAAGTGTCAAGATGTTTTAAATTTTGTGATTTAAGGGTTGAGGTATGTCTTTGCATATTGTTGTGATTTACTACATCTCAGGTTATGTTTATTATATATAGTTAAATGTTATGAAAATGACCGTTAGTATCTAATTAATATTGAACGCAAATGTTTCGCTTACTGAGCCAGTGTTCAATCAAAATAGTGTTTTTGTTACAATTACTCCCCGTTTATGTCATAAAACAGAAACATGTGGAGAACTATGGTTGTATATCATTTAAAATTACAATACTTTTGTGGAAGTTAGTTGATTTAGAGGAAATTTTATGTTTATCAAAATCAAATTGCAAGGTAAAGGAGCATGATCATCACCATATTTCTGCAATTCTGATTTAAATATCTGGAACTCAGCTGGCTGCACTCAGCACACCTCTATCCACTCAAAACTTCACAGTAAGTTCGGTTATGCTTTGGTTATTTTATGTGAAATTTTTTAACTTTGTTTTCCTAAATGACCTAAATCTGCTTGTGCCGGCATGAGTAACTGTTTCCTGCAAAGGCAGACGGAATTATGAGTGGTGAGGAGAAAAAGACTTTATCAAGACAACACGGTGCAGAGCATCTAAAGTATGCACCACAAAGCAAGGGAGGTGGAGAAACCAAGCTCAGTCAGGATTTATAAGCCTCTTCATGTGTTTGCAGACTTTGTTCATTTACATATTTTATATATTTATATTTTTTTGTGTTTATAAGTGTTGGAGGCATATTTATTTTTTATTATTTGGAAGTCAAATACTCAAGTAAGGATCTCCTTTCTTATTATACATATGTGTTTGTGTGTGCTTTTGTTTAGCTTCCACTCTACAGCCACTTGTTCTGTAAATCCAATTAAAACAAACAAAGAAAAGGTAAATAGTAATCTGTAAACCTTAGTCTTTATGCTTTATATGGTGAACAACTACTTTCCTAGCACACAGGTAAACCAGATATTTAGCTTTAGATCAGTAGCAGGTTCAAATTGGAAATGAATTATACCCTGAGTATTTATTTCAATTTTTCTGCACTTGGGATAATCAACTGAAGCTATTGGAAAAAAACAACGTGCTTGCGTCTGGTTCCCACATTCAGTGGTCGCTACAATAAGTTATTATGACTTGTTTAAAGGCTTGGAAAGCATTTACACCCGGGATGTCCTTCCTGACACAACCAGGATTTCAGTTTTGGTTTCCTGAATCATAGTCACACTTTAAGCACTATCCCATTGAGTAATCACCTTTTTTGGAAAAATGATTTGAATCCTATGCACCTGAAATTTGATAACACTCATACACAACCCATAAGCTTTGCAAAAATGTGATATTCTCTAACATTACGATGACGCAAACTGAAGAGGTATACTAGCATTCTGACCATAGAGGAAATTTAAGCAGAAAATGCTAATATCAGTAAATCTGACATGAACCCCCATCACACATCCTGCATTAGCTCTCTATGAATTGATACTATAGCATTTAGTTTAATCACCAGATAAACCAAGAAACCACAGGTTCTTTTTAGACAGAACAAATTCTACTTCCTGAGCTCTGCAGTTCTTTAACGACATACAAACAACACATATGGAATCCTACAGATCTGTGTAGCTGCACCTCAGACAACACGGCAGTGAAGGTATCACTTAATCTCATGCAAACGGTATAGCAGACGATATTTGAATTTGGTTTTCAATTGTGAATTGATGCTTTTATATTGACATATTCAGCGAGAGAATTGACATCATAAACATTTTCTTCAAAAAAGAGAAAGGACATGATGTCCCCTTTATATTGTTACAGTACATTAATACCTCTTTCCTACGTTTTTAAACACACAGGTAGCAAAATGGGAACAAATTGCAGCTTTAGGCCAAGCAGAGAATTTCCTGCCATGTTCTTGTCTTTGCAGGTCCTTTGTTTCCTTTAAAAGTAACCAAATCCATGCCTATAGTAATGCTCCCTCAGTGTTTATTAATACTCCTCTTGCATTTGCAAGTAGAACTGTATACATGGTAAAATAAAAAGAAAAGAAAATCAGCAAGAAGGTTTACTTGGTATTAAATTGTTTGACAGCACAAAGGGTTTAAACTCCTGGTGCAATTTTTCACATCACAGTTATCACGGTTGCCTTGCAACCAGGAGATCCATGTTCTCTTTAAGCTTTTTACACTCTTACAGTGCTCTCCTTGAGCATAAAAGAACAGACCACATCAGTTTGTGAAAGGGAAATTGGTTAAACACGAAAATAATCAAACACTCACTTAATCCTGAAGGGAAAATAAATGGATTCCAAAAGTTTGCAAATTTGTCCCCTGCAGAATATTTCAGATTGAGTTCCTGTAATATAACTGCCTTGATGTACAGCCCTTTTGATACAGTATGGAGTCCGCATTTTGCTCAACTCACACCTCAATGTTTAACATCCAGCACAGCTGACCGAGTGATTTACAGCACACAGGGGCTACTGAAGCAGTAAGATATACATGACTTATAAAGGGTTCTGACTAATTAGGAGAATTAGAAAAAGTCTGGTCAGCCAGCAGGTTAATTATTAACGTTGCACCTACAAAAGGCTTTTATTTCACTCAGGAAATTCTACATCCCTCTTTATGATGGTGTAGGTGTGGGATGTAAATTCTGCAGCTCATTTTCCTGGAGGTTTTAGCTTTGTGTCCGTGCTACACTGGCTTACTTTTCAAAAATAGATGGATGGTCAATTTTTTTTGTCAGATATTGAAGCAAAGGGCAGATCTCGTCATTTGAGAACGTGTTGGTTGTTTTGTTTTTTTGGCAACTGATGACCCTCTTTTACAGCTTAATGAGCAGAAATTTGTCAGGATGATCATCATCTACATATAATGAAGACATTCACTACATCCTGATCAGATGACGCACATAAACTGCATGAAAAACAGGAATCTAGTCTCTGAATGGGGTAAAGAGTTTAATAACTAAAAAGTACAGCCGTCTAAATGAAAATTATTTACTGTTCTTGGATAGAAAGAATGGGTTTATTTTTTTCTTTTCCCAGTTTTCAGTGTACAGCTCAAACATCAACGTGACAAGATGATGCACCAATAAAGATTAAGTATTTAAGTTATTTTCTGACTGCAGTCCCTTGTTGAAAGTTTATGAGTTCACCAAACTAAACACAGTGGAATGCCCAACCAGCCAATCCAACCAAGCAACAAATGTTGCTGCTTGAACAGTCGTTTATTAATCAGGAATTAATATAATTTGAAATATATATGATTTTTTTCCCCCTGAAAAATAAATGTGGTTCTCAATCAAACTGGTTTTCCATGCACACGTATTTATAGGCTTTTAGTCAATACTTTATAATAGTTTCTTCTCTGATAAAGCTGTTAGGTAATTTAGATTTATAGCAATCCCACACCATAATGCTGCCACCATTTTCACCTTGGGGATGGAGAGTCCAGTATGAATTTGTAGGATTTGTCCCCATAAGTATAGAAGTTTTCTTTTTATTTTGATATTATCTGGTCACTTTCTTGCACATTTTCTCGTTTACTATTTACCCCTACCTGCCAACTGCAACCAGAGCTTCTTACAAGTTGAGCTCAATTTACCTTCTGTAGCTTCTGAGGCTATAAATTGGTTTCCATAGATGTTATGCTACTTTATATTGGTCTATCTAAAAAAAAATGGATCTGGCATAAAACTAAAATATTAAAAAGGTCAAAGTGCATTATATTTTTTTTATATGGCTGCGGATTACATATTCATAACACATGTTTTCACCTTAATGTAGACATGGATTCAAACTGAGACAAAAAGCCTTTTTCAAATTTAGCAGCATGTTTTACTGTAAAAGTCCTTTTACACACCACCCTCCCTCCCACACCCTCTATAACCTCCCCCTCACCTCTCCTTGCCTCCCCTTCACTTACCCATCCACCCACACTCCATCACCCCACTGCTCACCTCTCGCCCCACCACTTTTGCAATCGTGCTCCTCTCCTCTCTTCTCCTCTCCTCCCCTCCACCCACACTTTCTCTTTTTTCCTCGGAGCCCCCAGCAGCAGTACCACCATCACTACCAGCACCATCGTATCCCTCTCCCCTGTCCTTTACTGCTCTTTTCCCTCTGTCCCTCCCTCCCTCTGAAGCCTTCAGGCCATGCTTGATTTATGCTCACCCTCCCTACCATAACCACCATCACCACCACCCACCCTTCCCTATCTCTTCAGGAGGTTGTGGCCCGGCTAGTCCCTAAAAACAACAGAGGGAGAGGAGAATAACAGCCTTCTTTTTTACTTTCCATCCTCCCTCCTTTTTAACCCGACATTTTTTTCATTCCCCTCTCCCACACTGCTTTTTAAATTGCCTCTGAATTCTTGAGCTGTTTTAGTGCCTCACTCCCCCTTCTCGGCTGAAATTACTTTTTTACCCTCTCAAACTCTGGCATGCTGAGGAAGCAAGTTTCACCTTCCCTCCTCTCTCCTCGTCCACTCTAGAGCCAATGCGCCACAGACGCATGTTCGTCCCAACATAAAGTGGAGACGTCGGAAACAGGATGTGACATGGCGAGTGCAGCACAGTGGAATCTTGTCCCCTTTCTAACCCTGGGCTACCCGAGCCATTAACCCACACAACTTGGGGCAAGACTTCTTTCTCTGTCTTTCATCATCACACACATGTGCGCACAAATATACTCAGTGAGAGTCTTTCTCTTTTGTTTGCACTCACCCTACAAACATGCACACAGAGCCCTGCTTTCTTCTCTAACAACCTTTTGTGGTCGTCAAGCCTCAGTAACTCATTGCCTAACCACCCTCTTCCCTCCATTGTGTTTGGCTACTGTCTCTGCTGATTTGAAAAAGTAGATGGATTATATATATATATATATATATATATATATATATATATATATATATATATATTTTTTCTTTCTAATAGGCTTTGTGGCAAGATAGTCACACCAAAACCCCAAGTAATCTAAACATTAAAAATCTAAGAAATTTTTGTTTTTGAATTAATTTATGTGCAACAAACAGGAATGACAATAGAAATAAGCATTGGAGACATAATTAAAAGCAGGTCCAAAGCAGCAAACAAAACAAATCTGTCAGTATTTATAAAACATCTTCTGAAAGCAGTGCAAAATAATAGGAAAGAACTTGTTTTAAACCATTGTTTCACTATTGTATTAAACATATCTATGATTTATAAAAGGAACTTTGGAGAAGTGTTGGAATCAGCAGATTGATTTTTTTCTCCATCAAAAGCAATGTACTAGTTTACTTTCTGCACAGTCTCTACTGCTGAAGAAAAAGAAAGCTGAAGCTCATTTAAAATTACAGTTTTCAATTGAAACTGTCACCTGTGGCCAAAACGCCAGAACTGCAGAACCTTGCTTGTTCTCATAGCTTAACAATGTTTGTTTTTGTTGCTTGTCATCTTGCATGGAGTTACCATCAGTGTCTGAGTTGAGCATGACCCCAGTCTCTTCTGAGTATCCACTAACTCCATCTTGAAAAAATTTAACATGGGCAAGCTTGATGTCCCATCTAGAGAACAGTGTGGGAACTTCTGACCCAAAGTAAATTCAGGAAAATAGGCCACATGCTTATAGATGCATTGCTGCTGAACTACTGAGTTGTCAGCCTGCTCATCAAACCATCTTCTGGTCATAAAAGGTCAAATACATTTTTATTTAAGAGTAAAATTAGGACAAGCAAGTGAAATACTCAAAAAATGTCATATGTGAGACCAGATTTTAACTCTTTAGTGTATATACAAACATCATGTTTGTTCAGTAGCATTGCCCAAAAAAACATAAGGTAGGAACATTGAGGTTTGGATTTTTGGAGCGATGAATGGATTAATATTCTCCTTGTTCCTTAGAAGATCAAAACGCTATAAGGTTCTACTACAGTCGTCAGTATTTCAAAGTTTATTTAAAAGAATTGGCTAAATTTACACCTTAGAAGAAGAGGTGACATATTGCACCTTAAAGAAGATGTCTACTTTTTCAAGTATGAACAACCACACACTATGTCACATTTGTAAAATCATCACATGATCTCATTCCGCTGTAAGTTTGCATCACACAGTTTATTGTCAATATTTCATTTAAATAGCTCCATAATATATTTATGTATTATAACATTAACTTGTTTAATGCCCATTTTCCCTGTCTTATTAAAAAGCCAGATGACAATTGCCTCTTTGTGTGTAAAATTACTACATGCATGTATGTTCAGGGGTCATTCCATCAGAGGCTGTGTTTTTGTTAAAATAGAAACTCTCTCACACAACAGCATTGAGATCACAAAACCAGAACAGAGGATCAGAGGTCAAACTGGGCCGGCTGACCCGTTCCTCCTCTTCCAGGCCTTTCCTCACCTCCTTTTTTACTGCCTCAAAGCGTCTCAATGAAACAACACACCACCCCTCCCTCTCACATGCACCAATGTGATATACAGTACAGCCTCCAACCACAGCATATAAAACTGCATCCTCTATCCATTCGCCATAACTCGCTCAGTATTCCTCGCAACACATATAAAGTACAGCTGAACACACACACATCTTTTATTCTTGGTCGCTTTCCTTCTTTTTTCACATTCAGCTCTGACATAGCTTACAGCGTCCCTCGCATTAACAAAGAGAACCACCATCACTACATATTTGTCTCTCCTTTTTAAAAAGGGGGTTTTATTTAGCATAAATGTTGAAGCCAAGGGTGCCCGGCTACCATGGCAACCAAATTAAACGGAGGATCTCTTCAGAAAGCAGAAATCTAAATTATTCGGACTCTTTTATGAAGGGGAAAATGAAAATTCTTTCCACTGTACAGAGACCGCTTCACTGTAAAAACAGAAGAAAAGAAGTGAGAGGGGGAAGAAAAGATGAAGAACATGTCATTGTTTTTGGGGATCTGACCATGTAGTTCAAAGGCATATCTCCCGCTATTGAAATTCATAGGTTGTCTCCTGACACTGAGCATATTGTGCATAAAGGAATGATGTAACCACAGTGTCTCTCCAACAGCAGATAAACCTATTGCAATTTGAAAGATGCAGCATTGTGCATGTCTTTAAATCCTCAACGAAAACCAAACCAGGCGCTGGGATGATGAAACCCACAGGATGGAGGCTTGGGATTAGGTGCAACTTGTTTCTAGTGCTGTAAATGATTTCATCCAACCGAGCACGACAATGTTTAACAAGAAAGCCATCAGCATTGGCCAGTCAGAGCTCACATGTGAGTGGGGATTCTGGGGTACATTCTGATTAAGCATTGTGAAAGCCTGTTTGGGGTTGGATGGATCCCAACTTTTCATATGTGGGTATCCATGCCTAGATGCACCTCAGCGTATTTGAATAATTTTACAAAGTACATATACTTCTGTAATTCTACAAAAATTAATTTAAAATTATTTCTCTACATGCTGATGATGGTTCTCAGTCATCCAGGTCATAGTCATTCCGTAAAAATTCAAAAAATATCCATTGGACTTGGTTTTCAAGATTTGAAGACGTTTCGCCACCTCTCCAGGAAGCTTTCTCATTTGAATTGAGAAAGCTTCCTGGAGAGGTAGCGAAACGTCTTCAAATCTTGAAAACCACGTCCAGTGGATATTTTTTGAATTTTTACAGTATTTCTCTACGTGTAGAATAGTATATTCGGGCATTTTTTGTCATTTTGATGGCGATTTTAGTAAAAAAAATTTTTAAGACAATAACAAACATGCCATTTTCACAAAATGAATTGAGCTTTAATTTAATTTCCCTTCGGCGTTAATAACGTTTTTTTTTTTATTGGATTGTTTGAAAGTTTTGCATTCAGTCATATTTCACGCTGTAAATCTCAACCAAACTCTTGAAAAGATATTGTTTCTGCAAAACTTTTTTCCTTCCACTCAACTTCCTTTTAATATCTCTCTGTATACAGAGTGAAAGATCAGCTCCTGTTGCCATGTAATGAATGTATATGACTTTGAGATTTTTAATTAAGTAAAATTATATATATATTTAAGGAGATGCGCCTGTAATCTTAAACAGTATTCTTAAAAGAAAACGTTGCTTGCAGACTACTTCAAGTCATTCATAAACGTGTAAAACACATCCAGATTTATAGACGTCTTCTATCACAAGTTTTAATGATGTGACAGTTTTTCCTGAATAAGTCTACAGTGAGCATATCTTGTGATTGATCTATTGTTACTGTATAACTGTGAGGAGGGCAGACATGTTCCATCTGTGGATGTATGTTTCCAGAAGATGCTGGAAAAAGTGGTCAGAGGTCATTCAGTGGTCCGATAAATAGATGAGTGGAGGGACACATGGGGGTCAGAGATGACGCTCTTTTCTCTGCCTCCTTCGCATTTTCTCCCTCCAATTGTCTGTCTCCCTTTGCTCTGTGTGTGTGTGAATTGTTGTTGTTGGCCAACAGCAGATCTATGTTATTGATTGACTCCTGTGGCTGCTGGGCTGCCCACTGAAGGAGGGGGCAGAGCTCTAATGAATTCCTGCACCTTGTGCCCCCTGCGCCAACCCCTACACCCCCTTCTTAATTAACTTTGTGGGTATTTTGTGTGTTTGTGTGGGAGTGAGTGCAGGTGAGGTGGGGGTGCTTGTGTGTGTGGATGCATGGAAGTATGTTTTTTCTGCGTCCTCCCCTGCTCCACTCCCCCGCTTTCTGCTCTCCCCTCCATTGGCCCCCTGTTTTTTTCTTTTCCTTCAGTACTATATCTTTTTCTATCATCCGACGAGTCTGATAGTTCAATGTGACTTCAGTAAATTTACATGGATGTCATTCTTTTTTGATACAGCTCATCTCCTTCTGGTAGCCGTATCTGATTTAGATCTCTACATTGCTCAGATCTATGCAGATATGAAGGTGCATACAGAAAGGATTTCCATCCTCAGATCTGATCGGAGTGTCATATCTATACCCAACCTGAAAAATGACAGATTGCATGTGTTTGTGTGTCTGAAGGTCTTAGACCCATCGGTATTCCAGACGTGTAGGCAAACTACCATTTTTGTCACCTTGAACCCCTTGATTTCTCCTGCAAGAGGAAGCAGCTCTGAGCTGCACAGCAGGCACTTTCTCTCAGTTCAGTGTAATTGTAAATACCAGTTTAATTTTATTTCCTGTCTATTTCCGTTGATCTCTCCTTTATTAAAATGGTGTTTCTCTATGCATTTTGTTTGTTCCTGTTTTGCTTTAAATATCAGCATTATTTTATGCAATGACCACAATTATTTTATTTGATCTGAAGGTGTTGCATGTGATAGACCAAAAAACAACTCATACATGCTTATAAAGTTGCGCAAAAAAAAAAAAAAAAAATCACACAGGTTTTCAACTTTTCCACAAAAAGGAATGTAAAGCAGTGCGTTGAATCTGTATTCACTGCCCCAAAGTCAGTACTTTGTGGATCCATATTTGCTACCATTGTAGCCCCAAGTCTTTTGGGTGTATTTCTCTACCAGCTTTATTCTGGATCAAGAGACTGAAGTGTTTTGCAAAAAGTCAGACTGAAAGGAGAGCATCTGTGAACATCAACTCTAAAGGGTTCCACATTTTTTGAGCTGGATTAAGGCCTGAATTCCAAGTGGCCCATTGTAATTCATCAATAAAACCATTGCTGGTAGCTCTAGTTGTAGTTTTATGACCGTTTTCCTGAACAGTGTGTTTGCAGCTTCTAGCAGGTTTTCTTCCAGCACTTTCTTGTATCTACCTCCATCCATTTTTGTATCAATTCTAGCCAGCTTCACTGACTTAAAGAAAAAGATTGCGATAACATGATGGTGTCATACTTTTACAGCAGTGATGGTTTGTTACTGTAATGTGAATTGTGATTTTTCACACAGCATACAATGTTGTGCATGTAAATAAAGTTTGGTTTTTGATGCTGAGAGCACCTTCCACATGTTCGCTCTGCCCTGTGTACAGTAGCTAACCCTACTTCTTAAAGTTTGGTTTTTGATGCTGAGAGCACCTTCCACATGTTCGCTCTGCCCCGTGTCTTTTCTGGCAATCATTTTAACCTCAAAACTAACAATATAAATTAGATTTGAGCAGATTTTTTTGGAGCCAAGCTTCAAATCAGCAGTTGAAGGTCTATGAGGCTTTTTTGGCATATCGGACCTCAATTGGCTCCTCCATAAAGGTAAATAGTATGGCTGGATCCTTTGACCAACATCTTAATTGGAACCAGATATTACTTTTGGCAGCATGGGTAAAAAGTCGCAGCGGAACAAACATCATTTGAAACCCAAGAAACCAGATCGGGGAAGTTTGAAGGCATAGCCTTCATGTGGACAGGCTAAACCACTTAAATGGCAACAAACTGGCAGGTTTGCGTGTGTGAGCCAGTGTAGGATTCACCTCTACATCTGCTACCTGAAACAGCAGCAATGCTGCTGTTTTTGTTAGACAGAAGAAAAAACTCTATTTGCGCAAGTTGTACACTACGAAAATGAATATGTTGAATGGAAACACTGCAATTCAGAAAAAAACTTCTGGTTTTTGATAAAAAAAAATTTTTTTTATTTAAATTAGGATTTTATTTGGTTATATTTAAATTCTTGTATTTTGCACAAATGAAATGGAAACACCTTTTTCACATCACACGAGTCCTGTGATATGGACCTTACTGCCTTGTAAAAAATGAAGAGGAAGAAGAAGAAGTAGACTGGAAGTAGTTGGAGGATGATAGCGCCCATTAGAGCAGTGACCAAAACATGCCATTAAATGGCATTTGCCATTTAATGGAAATACCACAATTGTGAAAATGTGCATGTTTTTTTATTTAGCAGTATATCGACATAACTTTGTAATAGAAACACAGCTAATCGCAAACTTTTAAGTTAAGGTTCAGTTTCAGCAGATATTAATTTATTTGGATTCGCTTCTTCTCCCTTTCCTTCGTCGTTCTTCTCTAATCTTCCTTTTTTTATGTAGCGGTGTTGCAGCGTCACTCACTGGAATGGCATAAGTATAACAATGTTTATTATAGTTTTTCTAAGCTTTGTGTGGTTTCATATTCTCGGTGAAACTTTTCTCTGTTGTTCCCTTCTGCAGCTTCATAGCCTTATAGTTGTCCTGAAAGCATTACCCACCTGTGATGTGGACCTTTGCAGTTCCTTCAGAATAACTAAGAGAGTTTTTTTCCCCAACATGTGAGTTTAGGGAAGCAGCCACATATTAGGATGTTCGTTTTGTTATAGTCAGTTTATTACTGGGTTCTGGAAGAAATTACTTAAATGGGATTTTATGTGGAGCAGTGAAGTAAATTGGGCTGAATAAAAGGCACACCACACTTTGATTTTTCGTAGTGCTTAGGTAGAAGGAAACCTGGCTTACCTGTTTATTGGAGGTTTTACCTGTCATCTAAAAGACTGATCAGAGTTGAAAAAGTTTGCAGTTGTTTCGCTTGAAAGCAGCTCATCAATACATTAGCAAGGCGCTGTTATGAGAATGTCTTAAACCTTCTGCAGAGAACAGTCACATATCATTATGCACAACCCTCCACCCCCCCTTTAAGGCAAATCTACATTAGCGCTCAGATGTCTGTGTTTGCTTTAGATGAACACAATCTTTTCCTTCATAATCTTGAAGCCAGTGATGTGCCTCTTTGTTTTTTTTTCCCCCTAAAAGAAAGCAACCTTGCATCAGGGAAATGTCAATTAGGAGACGTTAAAAGTATTTTAGTGTGTAAAATCTTGTGTGCGTGTTTGCCGAACTGTCGTTAGCCATGTGGTCTGACAGTTTTGTAGATCCAAAGTGAAACGGCTGTCAGCATCTCCCTGCTTTCAGTGACTCTGATGGCTACATGGGCACATGCAGACGCAACAGACACACTACGCCTGTGTCTGCCTGTTCTCTCTTTCTCTTCCATCGTCTCTTTATGATCTCCTGGTTTTTATTGTCGACTGGTAATGATGTGGTATGTTAGGGAGTCAAGCAGTAAGGGAAATGAATTAGAGCTGTGGTACTCGCTGCTAAAACCTCTGCGTATAAATGTTGAATTTTCGGGTTTGAATTTTTGCACAGCTGTTTCAGTCATCAGGTCAAAACCTTGAAACTGCCGAAGTGACAACTTTATTGTAGTTTTTATGAGCTTTATTAATCCTCTGACAGGATTTTCACCCAGTGAAGAACCACGTAATCCCTCAAAATTAATTATCCCTTTTCTGTGGGAGACATCAAACATTATTACGTTTCTTTTTCAGACAAATTCAAAAGTAATTGAGTCAGATCTGCATACTCATCCTTTGTTACCTTTGTGTTATTTTCTGTTCAGGGGCAGACGTGACCGAACCTAACAGCTCAGACAGCCGTGGCGAACGCCTCGATTTTTTCCTTAAGCAGGAAGAGGCTCTCACAACAGAGCCGGGCTTCCTGGGCGCCAACGAATCGGAGGAGGCCAGCGGAGGAGCGGGAGGCGGAGGCATCTCGTCAGTAGCCAATCTGAAGGCAGCGCTCATGAGTAAGAACAGCCTGCTGTCGTTGCGGGCTGAGATGATGGGAGATGATAACCCCTTGCTGTATGAGTACCTGCCCAAAGGAGGACACTCCCTGTCCTGTAAGTATCTATTTACAGGAACTTTACTCACACTGCTTGTTACACCCAACTGAGCCACACTAGTTTACAGCATGTTTCCTTCAAAGCGATGGACAGCACCTTTTATAAGCATTCATATCACTAGAACTTTAGTTAGTCTTTTTAATGTCTCATGTGAATGTTTTATGTGACACACCAACACAAGGTAGCACATCCTATGAGACATTGAAGATAAGGGATAAAGAATATACTGAAAAGTGTTGCATGCATATGTACTGATCCTCCTTTATTTTGATACTCAGTAAAATTCGGTGCAATAATTGGTTTCTAAAAATCTGTGGTTCTGTGAAGGCCTCAAAATGTTTGTTATAGAACATTAGAGAGCAAGGAGGACAAGCCTGTGTACGCTAAACCCATTTTTACCACAGTTGTGGCAGCATCATGCTATGGGAGACCTTTCCTCTGGGACAGGAAAGCTCAAGCTGATAGCAAGATAGTTTGAGCTAAGCACAAGGGAATCTTGCAATGTGGGACATGAGCTTCTGTGCCTGCAGACCCCTAAGCATTGTGGGTTTTTTTTTTTGCCTTTTAAATGCTGCCCTTTATATATAAATTATTCTGCATATTTGGGGATATATACCTGCTATGTATGTATTTTGATTTATTTTGGCAACATGTGTTGTGTGTTTTATGATTTCTTTGTTGCTTCTTGATAGATGCTGGAGAGAAATTTCCTTTTTATGTAGTTTAATGGACAATAACATCTACCCTACGTTATATGAGCCTCTTGAAGGCTGCAGCATCTTCAAATAATAATAATACATTTTTAATAATAATTGAACTTTATTGATCTCACATTGGAGTAATTTACCTCTGCATTTAACCCATCCAGAAGTGGGCTGCCATTGTGGGGCGACTGAGGAGCAATCGGGGGTTAAGGGTCTTTGCTCAGAGACCCAGAGTGGCAGTCTGTAGAAGTAGGGTTCGAACTCAGAACCTCAGTATTCAATGCTCAAAGCCCTACCACTAGGCCGCCACTGTCGTAATAAGGATGATGAAGTGAGAGGGAACTTTGCTGCAGGCCCATAATCCCAATCCTAAACAAACAGCTGGATTTACATTGGAAAGGCTTAGTTTAAAAGATATTCATGATTTTTATAATGACCCAAAATCCAGATTGAGATTTGGAGCTGTAACTTCAGCAAAATATAATGCTATATGCATATATAATGACTCAGGATGGTTATGTGCAAACACATTACTTTGCAGGGTTTTATTAAGAAAAATGAACATCATGTTTATTTTGCTTTTATTCATCCACTTTAAGAAATGTGAAGCTTATAAAGCACTGTATCTAAATAATGTCTTTAACAGCTATAAATGTCCCTCAGTCAATTGACTGGGTTAAATCTCAATGTTTTTGTTTTGTGACATGACTGCTGAGCAGTGACTAAGTGAGAGAACATTTTGCAAAGCTCTCTCTTGCAGAGAGAATGTTTTACTTTCTTCTCAAGCAGTTTTTTGTTGGCTCTCAGTGATTGTGCCACTGAACTTCAGAGAGACCAAATAAACCAAGATAATAGCCTCTCAAATAGTCATTAGCTCATATTGTTCCACATTAAACTTGCATATTACCACAAAATCTTACGTTTTAATTAACAAATGTGCCAAGATAAGATGCCCATATTTCAATCACTTTAGATCTGATATTGACCCAATTCATTTATAACCCATTTGTAGATATAACATTTGCACAATTTGTACGGATATCTTTATCTTGTCTTTCTTTTTATTTAGGACCATATCTTTGCACTTACTACTAATTCTATTGGAATGCCTGTGTATAAAGTTGTGCATGGCGCAGGAAATTTTGATATCTGGTTTGCTCCCATTACTAATCAGCATTCTGGTGAGGTAGTGTGATGGTGAGACAACCTCTAGAATTCAGGAGTGGTTGTGTGCTTGATGCCATTGAGCAGTTATGGGATCAGAGCGTGTTGTTAATCCCACAGTGACCAACGCGACCATGTTGGCTAACTTGTGACAAATGCTGGTTGAAGGATGGGACACCATTACCCAGCTTGTGACAACCCTGAGGAGCTGTCAAGCTGTTGGAGCTTTGATCACTTCTCACATACATCAACAAAACTCAGGCATGTCTACTCTATATGTCATTGTAAGTTACCAATACACATATATATGCTGTTTCTTCAAACTTTCAATCATTTCACCAATAGATGACTCTGAAGCTGATTGTTATGGAAAAAAGGTTATAACTATTTTTTTTTCTGTACTGAATGGTTTCCGTGATTATTATGATACATCTTCAAATTTTAAGTCAAATTTTGAAGATATTTTTATGCAAAATTAAAGAAAGTGTGTAAGGAAATGGTGTTGGCCTTGTGGTTAGAGCAATGCACTTGTGCTCTGAGAAGGTTGGAAGTACCTGGTTTTGATCCCCACAGCCTGCACTCTGGGTCCCTGAGCAAAGAGCCTTAACCCCAAACTGCTCCCTGGGCGCCACACAGTGGCAGCCCTATACTCCCCAAGGGGATGGGTGAAATGCTGAGGTACATTTCTCCAGTGTGCGATAAGTAACGTTCAATTATTATTTAAAAAATATATATTAATATTATAATTACTATATTGACAAAAACTAATGAGTTTTATTTAAAAAATGTCAAAACACTGAATTTCATATATATTTATATATAAATCTCAACTGCCCTGCTGTTCCAATGTCCTGATAGCTGATTGCAAACTCTACTCCTTTGTGAGAAAAATAGTCAAACTCGGTATTCCACAAATTGCCTGTTTGGTCAAGTGTAGTTTGTCAAATGCCTAAAATATTTTTTGTTTGTTTGTTTTTCTGGTATACAGGATACCAAATTAAAAAGCCAAATAACCGGCTTTCTTTCTTAATTTCTTTCTTAATCATCAATGTCCCCACCATTTAAAGTGAAATCAAAAAGCTGTTGCAAAAAGTGGGAAAAGATTGACCAGACTTGATTGGTTTATTTATGTTTACGCTATATTTGTTATAGCTGTTGATCTGCTTATTTCCCCAAACTATAACTGACTAAACCATATATTTATCATGTTTATTACACAGGAATAACCTGCAGATTAAGTGTTTAATTTGTCTATAAGAGAATTTCTTCTTTCCAATGTTTTTCTTTGCTACTTATTGAGCGCTTCTTTATTTAATAGGTTTAGTTGAAAGGAAACAAGCACAATAGCATAGAAAGCTGAATGAAACTACATGCCTGTATGATGGTGCTTATAGGTTAAATATAATTGTTAACTAGGCCTATTAACTTTTTACCTTCACTTTTTATGTTTTCAATTAGCTTTTTCCATTTTTTTCTTGACTTGTTAACATTTTTTTTCTTCAACTTAATTTCCTGTAGGTAATATATCATTCAAGGGCTCATCTAATTGGTCAAATGATCAAATAAGATGTACAGCCATGTAGCAGCATCTTTGCTGAATGGCTGGATATAGATCTTGTGCTTCTAGACCTCACTGAGGGATGGAGGGACACCATTTGTAAGGGGTATGCAAGGGAACAAAAACGGTTACTTACCCTATAAAGGGTTAAAACATGATATTGACAACATTTGCAAAATCATAGATATTAAGCAAAAACAGATAAAAACATAACATTTTTTGATATAGCCAGAGTTTAGTCTGTTTCTTAAACATGCTGAGGTTGGTCACAGGTTTTAAACTGACAGAGAATGAGCTCCATGAGAGACTACTTTGAGCATCAGAAGCTCTGCAGGAGGAGACCTTACAGTTAGTGCGTACATGTTAGATCTGCTGTCACCATTGGGCACCTGTATACAACTGCTTAACGGTTTGCATACATACATAAATCCATTAAACTTTAAAAAATACATTTGTGAAAAATTGTGATTTATTATGTTAGAAAAATCCAAAACAGGAATATAGAAATTATGAATTTTGTTTGGTTCTGGGTTAGACCACACAGTAGAAATCAATGAAGTCAGTTTAAAGTCCCCCATAAGGATAGCGGAACATAACGTGTGTGTATGTGGTACTGTGAGCACATATTCGCTGGAGCCCAGGTCCGCGTGGGCACATTTTGCGAGCTCAACTTCAGGATTTGTTTCTTTCACGGTTACTGCCGTGTAATTGGATCTTTTGTCCTCTGAGTTCTGCCTGTTTTCTGTAAGCGTAAGAAAAGCAGAGGAAGGGTACAACTCCAAGCCCAGTTGCGTCTACTGAGCTGAGCCCCACTCACCTACAGTATAAAAGATCAGGCCAAGCCTGAATAGGCCAAATACACACACCTATAATCGCGCACGCTCGCATGCTTGTGTCACTTGGCATCACCTCTATTGTGCAAGTGTTAAGTGTGTGGGATTGAGATGTTTGGCTCAGAGAAGAGAATCAGATGCTGTCACAGCACAGAAAGCCTCAGAAAATACAGCCAAAGGTTTTTGGATTATGCTTTTGGATTTTGCAGCTACAATCAGCCTTGACTATCTGAATAAAAGATTTGGAGAATTCTAAGAATGTTGCTCATTTGTTCCCTGCATGGGAAAGTTTTCTGAATGAGCCCTATATCTGTATTGCAGTTGTCACCAAAGAAACCTCAGGGAGGGTTTTTTTGGTTAGCCAAACACTATTTTGTATTCGCTACACAATAGGGGTTGGGGAAATGGGCTTGCTGAGATGGCCAGCAGCCTCCCCTCCCACCCCAGGTCTGTCCCTGTGTCTAAATGAGGACAGAGGATAAACAAACACTGTACCTCAGATTACTGGGCGGAGGAGAAGTCTGCCTGCTTTGACAGATCACTGCTCCTACTGTCACTCCCTCCCTCCCTCTTTCTAACCATCCAGCTCCAGTCCCCCCTTCTACTGTCAGTTTTCTATCGTCCTAACTCCTGGGTGTAACAGCCCTGATGTACATTTATCCCTCCCCTTCTGTTTCCCTCCTTCTTTCTCCTTCACCCCACCTTAACACTCGTTCCTCACCCTTTCCTTCCCGCTCTGGATTTCCTCTTTTTGTTTCTCTTACTTCTGGCCCTCGTTTTACTTTATCTGGGGAGCATCAAACCGTGTTGCTTTAAATCATGGGAAGATATTGATCTGGGCAGAGTGGAGGTAGAGCAAGGTCACCTGCCCCAATTTAAGAGAGACTTGAATTTTTTGCAAAAGGCTTTGATACAGAGCTTCTCTTGCTCTCATTGTTCCATAAAATCAGCTTTTCGTGTGAGATCCATACACCTAGTCTGACAAAAACAGTTTGTGTTGTTCTGTTTAATTCTTTCTAATCTGTACCAGCTGACGACTTGTTTACATTACATGGGATTCCAACATAAAGCCCTTTGTGTTTGCTTTCTTTGCATGGGACATGGACTAGATCCTCCTTACATGTCTAATGCCAAAAATACAGTAGAACCGGACTGCCTGTCAATCAATCTCTAAAATCCAATTAGGGTCATTGGGATTAAGCCCCTCTACCCTACTATGTGTCAGGGAGTCGGTGTCTAACAATGGATCGTGTCGGACCATCCTAGTGCACCTGTCCACACTGCCACTGTGTACAGGCTGCAAAGAACATCCAATTAACTGCAGAGATCATACTGACAATATTGAACTTTTTTAAAGTGTCATCTCTCATCACCACACATCAACTTCTCTTTTTAAATGGACTCAGCATGCACAATATTTGCATGTAAAACTGGTTGCTTTACAAAAACTATCTGGGTATATTTCAGTGGCAATTTTTTTTAGTTTGACATTCCAAGATACATTTATCAAGTCTCTTTTTAAACTCTAGAGGACAGAAAGAGCAGCAGCTTTCATATTTTAGATATCAATAGGAAGAATTGGATTCAGAAAAGTTTTTGGGTTTCTTTTAAGTAACCTGCTGTGTTCTTTTCTTCAAACTGTTGAAAGTTCCTGGACTTACTTGAAGTAATTGGATGTCGGAATTGGTGATAATAATTACCTAAAGCTGCTGCTGAAATTTGAACTCCGAGTTGCTAAATCGATTTTTATCAGATCCCAATCAGTTGCGCTCATAGAGCTGCGCTAAAAAAAAAGTTGAAAACATTTTCACAAACAGATAAAAAAAAATTCTTAGTGGCTGATGCCCCTTTCAAACAGTACAATACTTAAAAAGATTGCACTGTTGGGCACGATGCCTCTCTCTATCTGGGTTACCACTTCTTAGGCAAATTGAGAACAGCAACAAATAAAAATAAAGTTGTAGGAATAATGTTAATTTTTTCCATTAATACCATTTCAGCAGCAAAGATGCAGAAAAATTAAATCTTTCACTTACAAAGTAGTGAGAGTATACCATTTGATATTACCTCAGGAGTGTCATTGAGAACTTAACTACCTAAAGCATGGTTTAAAAAGTGCTCCTCTCCACAGCTACTTCCATTTCTCCTAATTTGACAGTGGATAGGTTCAACATTTAGTGTTTTTTTAATACTGAATAATCTCAAACTAAAAGGGTCTGAGGTAAATGTTTTCCACATTAAATTAACTTTATCATGTAAGTTTTTCTTCTGAACTCATCATTATCCTATAATATGATTCGTTTAGTCTGCATTGTTCTACTCAAACACATAAAATGAACAAAAAAATGAATTTTTTTTTTCTTCATCAGATAAAGGAGTAGAAAAGGCACTTTAGTGTGGTCCCAGTATCTCTACGCTGCTCAGTTTTGGTTATTTTACATCTAATTTCAAAGCTGTGGAAGAGAATGAAGTTTCAGGAAGCCTTGGCTAACAAGATGACTTTAAGCCCTTTTTCTGCTAACAAACTTATGAAGTTTTAGGCAATTAGCTACTTATAACAGGATATTCAACTTCAGAGAGCTGCTTTTCTAGGGCTTAGAACCCTGTAAGTCTTAACCCCCTTTTAGTGGCAGATGGAGTAAAAGAACTAAGTTCTTATAAGGTCAGCTTGCTTCTACAGCCTGTAGTCAAATTCAGTCGTGTATCAGGAATTTTATGGACTAGATTTCTATTCTGTGCATAATATTACTGAATTTCTACTGGATTTTGTTTTTGGGATCAAAAAGTACTTTTGAATTGAATTAGTTTCATTATATTTCTGTTCTTTACACGTTGTTTTCATAAAATTCTGTAATCCGTAAAAAGCACTGTTTTCTTTCTTTTTAAGACCCCTTCAGACATGACTAAAAATACAAAAAATGTGCTTAACAGAAACAACATAACAAAAATAAAACAAAATAACTTATTAACTGAACTAGTCCAAAGCAAACAGTTATGTAATGATGATTAGTGGACACTAGACTTTGAAAGACAAATAAGCATAGATCCTGATCAGTTATCCCAAAAATGCTAATCATATACAGAAAAATAAAATGAATTAACTGTTCAAATATATTTTTAATTCACACACCTTTTATAAATTACAGCAATGGGAAAAACAAATTTGAGATAAAATCATATAAAATCATTATAAAGCTAAAATAAAATGTCATTATATATATCAGACATTAAACATAGTGTTTACTAAACCTATTTTTTTCAGGAAATGTTTGGCTGCAGGAAACATTTTGGATAGATGTTTGGCACAGTTACACCAAAACCTTGACTTTGTCCATAAGGCACTTTGTAATGAACATAGCGGTGTGTTTAGGAAAGTTAATTAATTGAAAGATCAAGCTGTAACAAAACCCCCATTACATAATGTTGCCACCCCGTGTTGGTCTGTTGGGATGGCGTTCTCAGGTTAACAAGCTTTCTCGTTTTTCCACCAAAAGTTTCCTTGAATACATTTAGCTTTTTTTAATGTAGGTTTTGTCTTCTTCCTACCTGAGTGGCATTTCAGACAATTTTGATAAAAACTTTTTTTTTTTCATTGTGAATAACACTGTTGCCAACTTCAGCCAAGTTCTTCACAAGGTCCTCTCTTTTGTTCTGCTGTTGCTGTGCTCATTTTGCACCACATGTTCTCGTATCGAACGCAGTATGACATCTTCACATACCCATGGTGTTTATACTTGATTGATTTCCCCTCAGGCATCTAAAACCACTCTTAAAAAAAACTGATTGGTGGTTGTCAAAATATATCCAGCTGTTGTTTTTGCAGATTTTTTTTTTTTTTTTATAAAATAGATGACTATGTTTCAGGTGTATCATAAATCCAGAGCGGGGCCCTTTAATTTTTACTGAATTCTTGTTAAAAAAATCTATTGGAAGCCATAATATTATAATAATCATATAGATTTCCCCAATTTATTTAACAGAATAGTATATAAAGTATATAAAAAAAAAATGTCTGTGTTTAGTTATGTTTGCTTTTGGTAGATGATATAATTGTGGTAATCCTACCTGACCTAAAACCCACAAAACGTTTGTCTAATTTCATGCTGGAAAGTAAAAAAAAAGAAAAAAGTATTTTATATATAAGAAAAATATGAACCAGATCTCAGCTGTATAAATAAATAAATAAAAATGGAAATTTAATGTTGGGCTAGTCTACATTTAGATTTAGTGCCTTCACATCTGTCAATACCTCTGTCCTAATTCAAATAAAAAATGCTTATCTATATTTAGATACATTTTAGTGGCATTAAAAAAGGTTTATTCTCATTAAAAAAGTACCTATTGAATGGACCTGCAAAAAAATTATAAAAAAAAGCTAGAAGCTAGAGTCTGGAACTGAAAGATAAAAGGGAAGTTTGGTGCTAACTATTGTAGCTGACACACTTCTGTCAATAAACTGATTTTCCTCCAATTCTTGTATATCTGGTAGCAGGACAGCAGTCCAATTAGATGACCTATTCACGCAGTAACCAAAGTTTGACTTAACTCTGTGAAACGGCAAGACTTTTAGAGCCGGCTAACGGTGTTACTCTATAATTACGCTTCTCTGACAGGTGTCTGCTGCCAGAACACCATTAGTTAATGAGCTGCTCCGTCTCACCTGCAGCTCATTCATTTGCGCTCCCCCTCTGCTTCCTCTTCCCCGCTCTTAAGGTTCTTCCCTCTGCCTCTGCTGGGGTGGGAAAGAAGGAGGACAGGGATTGTAGCTCTTGTATTTGTGCTCACTCAGTAGGAGTAGGGAGTGTCAGGCGTGGTAGTTTAACATTCCAGGAATCAAACCTCATGGATGTGTGATTCTGTCCATTGTGCAGAGGAGGGCAATGAATGGCTAACCATCTGCATAGCTCTGGAGACATTCCCCCCCAAATACAAATACACTTTGAAACAACTTGCAACACATTATCTTGTGACAATAACAAAATGAAAAGAAAGCATTTGATTTGTGTTGTGAGCTGTTGGTGATGTTAATGTTCCAGAAAAGCTACTGTGTGGACTGAATTTCTAAATTCTTCAGCCAGCGTGCCTTTACTTGTAACTGGTAAACATCTTACATGCTCCGTGTAGTCATCCTTTGCCCAGCTTGTGCAAAAAGTGTTCAAGTAAGTTGCAAGATGGCTCTTCTCCAAAATGATTTCCCTCCACACAACAGAGGATCCTCGAGCCCTCTCTCTTTACATGCATTTTCACTGCTGTACACAAACACAAGCGCACGCTCTCCCAAAAACACACACATGGTGCCATCTTCCACGCACACATGTGGGTGGAAGGAGAAGGAGAGCAGAGGAGCAAAGGAAAGAAAGAGAGAGAGAGAAAGAGAGAAGAGAATTCCTAACCCTTTCCCCTTGGCTGGTGGAAAGTGAAACTTTTGAGTTTTTTTCTTCCTCCCCCTCTCCTCAGTGTTTGATAGTGTAGCACTGGCAGCCTCTCTGTGCCCCCCTGCCCACTCTCTCCCGTTGTGTTCTGGTGGCCCAGCTGCTAGCAGGGTTGCAGTTGTACGTGAGTGGGTGGGTGAGACTCGTTTCCTGTGCTCCTCAGGGCTCCGCTCCAACAACTACTCCAGCGCGCTCCGGCCAGGGGCCACGGGGGCCGCTATTCATAACAAAGAGGGCGCTGGTTCCTCTTCTCCTCTTCCTCTTCTTCCTCTTCATCTACCACCATCACCACCACCACCCCATCTGCCATCATCAACATCAGCATACTGCCCACCCTCTCCGCCCACACCTATGCACCCAACTGAGCCTCGGCCCCTGGAGGCCCCCGGGCTGCGGGCCGGGGCGACACCGCTGAACTCAGAAGGACTGGATATGGAAGTAGAAGAGGCCCCAGAGGGCACAGAGCCCTCCGCCTTACCTGAGGTAAGCACACTGAGCCTGGCTTAGCTCCATGTTGGAGGCTGCCAACTGGGTGCTACTCTGATAGATAGAAGTTTGTGGGAAGTAGTTTAGCACCCAGGGGGCACCTTCAGCCTGCTTCAACACACACTGGGGGCGGGAGGGTCCAAGGCATGGGCCGGTTATCTGTGTAAAAGACTGCTTAGTGTTTTCAAAAATTCGTTTTTAAAGCCTGAAGATCTTTTGTCAGACTTTTACTACAGTTTAATGTGAAATTTCCACAAAGTGCCAAAGCAACTGGTTTATTTCCTTAACATTAGGTTGAGCACACAGTGCTGCCATGCTACCCATCTCCCACCTCTTTCCAAACACTGCCTGTCAGCTGGCTTAAAGGATAGAACACCTTTTTCTTGGTTACAGGAAACACAATTTTAGCTGTTTTAATGTTTTTTTTTTTTTTTCAGTTTATTTAAGAATTAAACCATCCCTAGCTAATAATTTCAGGTAATGTGGCTCTAGGACTACAGTTGGCAGGCAACAAGCAGCATGTCTTTAAGGCAGCTAACAGCTGGGTGGCTCCTCAAGCATAGAACCATATAATTAACCAGCTAATATCAGCTTGTTATAGTCACAGCATTACCAATAAAAAAACAGAATGCCAAAAAGGTATAATCTGTCCTATAAACATCTGCAAACTACATCTACATCAAGTAGGTTTTGACAGTTTTTTCTGCTTAAACCAAGTAATCAAAATCCAAATTATATTTATAGTGGAAAAATAGTCTGAGGACATGGTTCACATTGGGGAAACGGTGGATTCCTTCCTTTAGTTTCTGCCTTCAGTTGTGGATTTAACTTCTTCTTGTCTTATTGACAGATAAGGTTAGGGTGGTGCAGGTGACAGATTGTGACCTCATTTACACTAATGTGGCCGCTGCTCCAGTCATGTGGAAAAAAAGGGCTGAACAGAAAAGAAAGGCTCTCCACTTTCCTGTTCATCCTTGTTCTGACGCTCAGTTATGGTCATCAGATGTGTGTCATGACTTAAAAAAAATATTTTACGAAAAAGCAGATGAAATAAGCCTTTCCTCCAGGTTTATTGGTTCAGATGGGGTGAGGTAAACATCTAAGGGGAGCTGGGAGTCGCTGGAGGTTATTCAGGCTTCTAACACTATTCCTCCCTTTGGGGATTTTCTGGAGGCGTCCTACTGGGAGGAGATCACAGAACACACCCCCAACTCGCTGGAGAGACCATACCTCTATTCCAGTACTATGGAATACTGCATAAAATCAGCTGAAGAGAAATGTCCAGATCTCCCTCCTGAACAAGAAGCCCCTGCAGCTCAATCCTAACTTGAACAGTGATGTAGAGATACAGATGATATTTTTACAACTGTTGTTAATCATGCAGTTGGTAACAATGTAGCTTTTCATTTTATGCTTAAAGTAATTACAGTACTTTTTATTGGCACAACAATACATTGTACCCTGGCACTTTAACATAAGGTTATCATACTTTGTGAATCTCATACTGGTCCATGCCTTGTTCAATTAGAGTTTATGGGGGTAGTTTTTCATCATGCAAACCCTGTATATCTCCTTCAGCCCCTCTCTATTTTTTTGTGTGTGTGTGTGTATTTGTGTGTGAATCTGCAATATTTCCTGCTCCACTGAAGTTAACAAAGCTGCCTGTTTTTGTTTGTTTTTTTGCCTTTCCTTTATGCTTTTGACTCTCTGTTTCTTTCAGATCGCTGTCACCCTTCCCTCTAGCCTCTTTTCTCAGTCTTTTAATATAGCCCGACCTGAGTTTGCCTTGAAGCAAGGAGACTTTGCATGGTATTAGAGATAATGTAGTTTATAGTGGTTACACCAGACATGACACCTTTAGTCACAATGGCAGCGTGAGCCCAGAGATAGCAGATAACGGGCAAAGGTAGTGTGATGAGCCTGAGTAGAATCAATACTAGAAGACAAAGAGAGGTTTGGTTTTGTGGCTCAGGAAATTGTTTGTTCTGCTCTGGGTGTGTGTGTGTGTGTGTGTGCGAGGAATATGTGGGCGTTTGTGTGTGTGTTTTGTGCCAGTTTGTGTGCGTGCAAGCATTTAGGAGAAGCATTTGATTTCAGTGGACCTGCCTCCCAACAAGCCTCCCTATCTCTACGGACAAGCCATCTGTTTGCCCAGTGCATGGTGTTCTGTTCTTAGAGAGGAGGAGGAGGAGGGAGAGTGAAGGAGCTAAGCAAACAGGCGGGGGTGAAGGAATGGCACGGGTATGGAGTAGATAGACAGGGGTAGAGGTTTACTCTGGTGCAGAAGGGATGGGATGGATCTTGACTGCACTTTACTGAAACCTTAGAAGGTTTATGGTAATCAGTCATAAATCTTTAAGGGCTATAATTGTGCATGTTTTTGAAACCTACAACTGAATTAAATAGTTATTTAACAGGTCTCTCTAGAACATGGAGACATACAAGTAGGTTATACAGGCATAGTCAGGTGCAAATGAAGCAGGGGTTTGAAATCATACAGGAAACTAACCCTCGATGTCTAGTTTTATATGTTATCTGTTTATTAAATGAATAGTTCTGGATTTTTCATAGGGAGATGCAGATAACCTGCAGTAGCTATCTCTCTCTGGGAGATATTTTAGTGTGAATACTGGATAGCTGATCCAGCAGCTTTAAGCTAATGGTCAACAAGATATGGACCAGGATGGCCCAAGGAGTTTTTTTTTTTCTGAACAACTCCAGTCTTAAAAAAATTAAATTAAATTCCAAGCAGTTTATGGAAATAATATATATTCTGAACCTTTAAATGTCATGTTTGCATTTGGTGGTTATTTACACTGAAACTGATTGCTGTGATAGAAGTGGGAGAATGTGTGATCTTCCTGTGACATACATACTCAGAAAAGGATTCCTAAAAGGGACTCAGTTACAGAAAAATATTTCTAATTCAACACTTTGTTTATAACTCCAAACATGGCAATTCTAGTGTGTTTTTTGTTTTTTAGACGGCAAACTATTTTATTGGTGTCATCAGATGCAGTTTCTTAATATTTTTCTGAAGTGTGATTGAGCAGAAATGGTTATGTAAGTAAAAGTCCCATATCTCTATCAAAAAAAAAACATAAAAGAATGTAGGTTAAACTGAATCAGCTTAGCACAAAAACAAGAGTAACAATCGAGATTGCAATAGAGTTGCATTTCTGATTTTTGTTTTAACCACGGACTTAATGAGCCTATACTTTGAGAACAACCAGATATCATCAAGAACAAGTCGGCCAACTGAGGATCTGTAATAAAGTAAAGCCCAGATGGAAGCATCCAGGAACTCTGAGCGTCTTTACATACAGATTTTCTACAGCCTCAGAGAGGAAATTAAATTCCATTTTAATGAAGTATAAAGGCTTAAAATAGGATATCTTAAGTTAATAGACTAAAATCTTTGGTTGTCACACCTGTCGGGAAGATTTTTTATTTTTTTTTGCCAAATAAATATATCTTTTAAAGGGTAGACAGAAAGTTGGGGGGGAAAAAGCACCGCTTTAGTTTATCCTCTCTCTGTATACCTGATAGGGAGTGTGGGATCTTATGAGAAAGAACAAAAACCTTTAAGTCTATGCTGAAGACATCCCGACAGCTCATCTCTGAACAAAGAGATAAAATCAAGATGACTGTTGGGCTGCTGCATTAAAAAGAGTCCTGCAAGAATTTCAAGTGTATAAATAATACATTTCTAAATCGACTGCAGATGTTGGGCATGGATATGTGTTTGCATGTGAATGTGCACAGTTATACCGAATTCATTACCCTTTATTTATACATAGCCAATAAAAAACAAATTTGATTTCAAGCCACTTTACAAGACAAATAGGTCTAGTTTATATAAAGAATTGTAAAATTAAATCTGTCCAATCTTTAAGACAGATTCTGCCCTGATGGGGAAAAGAGGAGGCACAGCTGTTCTTATTGATTTTTGTTCTTATTATGAATTTAAATGGGTGGACTCCATAAAAAAAACCCTTCAGGAAGTATATGTGTTTGATCACTCGATTAATCAAGGATTTTATATAGAGTGCTCATTTATTAAAATGTATGATAGCAGCATTGCTACTAACAACAGCAAATGTTAAGTGCTTTCAGTCCGAATAACTGTTTTTGACATAAAAGTTAAAAGCTCTGTTTTATTGATTTTTACACCGCTTTGGTTTTCTGAGAGCTAGTTACTCTCACCAAAAATGTTTTACACGCTTCTTTCAGGGTATGATATTCAAAGATTATTTGTTGTGCACCACCACCTACTTCTGATTCATGTGTAAATCATTCCAGTGTATGTAACCACACAATACAAGTTAGACAACGGTTTCAGGGTAACTAAAACAGTTTTGGCAAAATTCTGACAAATTCTAAATTTATGTAAAAGAAAAGGCTTTCAACAGTGATTTATATTTAGAGGTGTTTCTTATATATTTGATTTACGGTTTTAAAACAGGTTTTTTTTAGGGGGGGCGTCATATTTAATGATGGAAACAATTAATAAACTACCATCTATTAAAATAACAAGCCTTTATGCCTGTAGACTATCTTTGGTCAGGGTCTAAATTTGATCTTAAGGTGGCAAGTAAAGCTGTGATGTTGATATTATCTTTCACCACACAGTCAGAATAAGAGAAGTTCAGCATCCTGTTGTTTTTAATGACTAATAATATCTAAACTGAATGTTTTGCAAGAAAGGTTCAAAACTGCAACAAAAATCTAGTAAAGTGTTTAATTTGAAAATCAAGCATGTGTTGTAACGATGGTGGTTGTCCCTCTTTTACTAGAGGTTATCGTGAATTGTTAAGGCAATATTAGAAATAAGAAAGAGAATACTCCCCTTAACAGAACCTAGTTTTAAAATTCTAAAACCATCCCTTAAAAAATATCACTACTTAGGACGCCAATTAGAAAGATATTTCCTCCTAAAATACTATGACAGCTGGTTTTGTTGTTTATTCTTTCTAACCTGTTTTGATTAAATTATGACCCTTTTTTCTTAAGTTTTCATGTCTTTACGTCTTTCTTTTTACATGTCAATAAAAGGTCTGCTTTAAGAGTTTGTACCACCTTGCTGCCCTCTGCATGCTCAGACAACATTCTTTACAGATTGCATTAATCTGCCACATAACGGGTTGTTTTGTGCTTACAGGAGGGTGTAAAGAACAAAGACGAAATGAAAGACTACAGCACAGGTATAGTTCAGATGTTAACATATGGACTGTCTCAAAAAGTTGACGTTTAATTGGTGTTTTATGTTTTATTTTTTTCTTTCCCTCCTTATTTTAGACCTGGAAGGTGACCAGTCCCCTGTTGAGCGGGATCAGATGGGCCAGGGGAGCTATATTGGTGGCTCATCAGTGCCTGCATCAGTGTCTGAGGTTGGCAAAGGATCTAAAGGTCCGGGTGAGGAGGCTGGATCAGGGGAAAAAGTCCTGCCAGAGCATGGTGGCTTCTCCTCACAGGGGCTCTCCTGCTCCCTGTGCAAACGGCTGTTCAGCAGCCTGGAGCATCTCAGGGAACATGAGTACCACCACACCCTGTCTCTGATGGCCCTTTCCCTGGACTGGCCAGGTATGCCAGGTCCTCTCCACCAGCCTATCCAGCCCCGTCACCAGTCACAGCCCCAACCTCCCCTTTTCAGCCAGTCTCTCTACCGCCCTGCAGTGGGTGAACCTGTTGCGGCTCGCTACTTCTGCTCCCACTGCCCTGCCAGCTTCACCCTCAAATCAAATGCAGACCGTCACGAGAAGACCATCCACTTTAAAAAGAAGCTGATGCAGTGCGTGTACTGCCTGAAGCACTTTCGGGATCGCACAGACCTGCACCGGCACCTGTCTTCTGTGCACTCCAAAGAGAGAGGGCACACCTGTCCAGCCTGTGCCAAGGCTTTTAGCACCCAAAAGAACTTGGCAACACATGTTAAAGTGTGTTGTCAGGTGGCCTTGGTTCCAGGAGCTCTGCTGGGAGGCAGCACTGGAATGGAAATGTCCCAGAGTGGGCCGTCAGACCCACTGTGGCGGCTCAACCAACACCTAAAAGTTGACAGTTACGATGGCAGTATTGATGTGGAAGGCCTGTAGAGTCACTCATACCCATTTAAAGTTAAAATTGTACCTTCATTTGCATTTAACATTCATGCCAAAAAATACTTTGTGGTTTTATGCATTCAAAATGGAAGAATTTCCTGTGAACAAAAATGTGGAGAACTTTTTTTAAACTCCTTGTTGAATATCATGCCATTATTACTGTGCAAAAATAACCCATTTTTACTGATGTCACTCTGTCAGAATAGCAGAGTTGCTATGCAAAATGAACCTAACTATAAACCCATTAAATGTTTAACCCATAATTTATGCAATGTTTAACTAGTTTAGAGTAAAAAGCGAACTAAACCCATAACGTTACACTGCAGTGCCAAGTGGAGAGACAGGGGGTGTATTCTCACTTCCTCAGCAAAAACCACTAGTCTGACTCTATGGCACTAGTCGCCGCTGTGACTATGCTTTCATCTCCTTTTTAGGTAGAAAGATCTTAATCTTCATGTCCACCCATGCATTACATGCACAAAGACATTTAAACAGAGCCCTTACCTGTCAGGCTTTGTGGGTTACAGTTCAACCAACAACACCACCTGCAGGATTTTTGCAGAATAGCAGAATGAGAAGTAAATCAGTCTCTTTCACTTAGCTAGTATTATATAGAATAGAAAAAAAAGTTTATAAAAAGACAAGACCTTTTTTGTTTACAGAAGTTTGTCTTCAGCAGTTGTCTAACATGATTATGTTAAGATAGATAGTAAAGCTATCAGATGAGCACAGATGGAGGGGATTTACTATAGAAGACAAAGCCTGCTAAAACAATAGGCCTGCAGCAGATGGGGGTTGGTTGGTGTCATTTTCCATTAATATTCCAGCCACCTTCTTAGACCCAGATCCATGAGTGCCGTAGTGGCCGAGAAGGCCAGGACCTGGGCAGTAATCTGTCCTCCATGGCTCCAGCCCCCTCTTAACCTCTTGACCCCCACATCTGAAGTAGAAGTGGAGGCCGAGGGGCAGAGGCCCGTTAAACCAGAGGAGCTCAGTGATGTCACGGCTGCCCAACGATAATAGCGCTGTGATGTGCTTGGGGGAGAAAATGTGGAATCAAGTGAGACAAGTGGAAAAAATGCATATGAATAATAATAAGGGAGGAGGTGAGCAGCAGTTGGGCCGAACAAGAGCTTGACAATCATTGCTAATGTGAATTACACCAGGGTCTGCCTAAACCCTTTTGGTTTGAGTTTACAACAGATGTGCAACAAGAAAATACAGAAAAAAAACGTATTGAATATCTAAAAAAAAATGTTTCTCTCAGAGAATGTATGTATTTGGGATTTGTTGACATTATGTTCACATCAGACGTTGGTAACAAACCCATCTAATCCATGTGTACAGAGGAACAGAAATCTACCCAAATACTAACCTATATGCCATAAAGGGAACGACAAAATTATTCATAATGAAAACTAGTTTACATTTTTTTTTGCTTCAGAGCATCTCCTTGATGCAGCATCTAGCATGCATTACTCAGGAATTCTTAAAGCTTTATTTGATACAAACTGCCTTCAATCTGTACTGTTTAGTCTTTTCCACAGATTCCCATTTAAGTCAGATAACTAACGGAATCATTTAACAAGTTCTCTTTTTTTTCTCTTTAACTTTAACTGTGTGTTTGGGATCATTTTAGTGCTGAAAATCCACCCTGGTTTAATCTGCAGTCTATTATCAGTTATATCTGTGTAAACATGTCAATTTATTCATTTAATTATATGAAGCCTGCTAGTAGATAATACTGAAAAACATTCCATGCTGTTCCCACGTCAAAATCCACTGTTGGTGCAGTGGTTTGTGGGGTAATGCACAGTGTAATTGCATCTTCAAAAACAGTGGGTGCAATGACAAGGTAATTTCCATCCTATATGAGACGAAACTGTGTCTTATAACCCTTCTTAATTTTAGCAGCTTGTTTTAAATTTGGCTTTAACAGCTTTTTCTTTAGTAGTGAGATTAAATAATGACAGCTGGAGTAGTAGTGCATTCACTACTTTTTTCCTTTAATTTCAATTATTTCCAAAGTTCTTTCCAAGTGTTCCATGGCTGTTGGACGACTCTTCAGGTTGTCTTACAATGAGCCCACCATTGCGGTTTGTTTATGGAGAAATCAGAATCTTTCCACTTTTGGATTAATAACCCCGAAGGTGCTTAGTGGAACAATCTGAGATGCTCGCTGTCTGACATCTTGGTTGGTCTCTTAATAGGCCACACATTAGGCTTTAACCAGCTGACAGTCACTGGCACTGATAGGCAGTGTTTTGCTTTCAGAATAATTATATTTTCAGTTATTTCTCATCTTTTTATGCATTTATGCGATTTTCAGCTGTTTAGGTTTAGCTATTTTGTCTTTTTACTTCACTCCATATAATTGAATTTATGCAACTGCTTGTTAGTTTTTTTTGTTTTTTTTTTATTGGATGATGTTGTTTTTACCAACACCTGGTCTGAACTTAATGTCTATAGGACCATTAGAAACATAAACCGAGAAAAAAAAAACTGTTCAATACTAATTTTTCCTGCTGTATTTTTGTTCATATAACTTACCCATAAAGAGTTCATGTATAAACCCATACTTTGAATGACATACCCATTAAGCAGGGATACCTGCTTTTATCTTTCTAGGTGCTCCTTATTAAAGCAACACTTGAGCCCATAGGGGAACTTTTCCCTTTTTTGCATTATACACACAGGAAACTCTGAACTGCCAAAAGCTTTATGAAATCCCATCTTCAGGTAGCATATTTTGCAGCTGAAACAGAGTCCCAGGTTGATTGAACTCAGGAACTAAATGGAAATTCTTCAGAGGTAGTTTTTTTGTGGTTTGGTCTTTATGAGTTTGAATGAGTGTTTTTATGAGTACAGAAAGATGTGTCCAGATATAGCCTCGATAATGTATCTTTGCAATCAATGTACTGCTCAGACCTCTGTACTTAAAAAAATAAAACATCTGTAGATTTCATGCTGTGATTAAATTATTGTTGAAAATTGAGATCTTTTTTGTGTCCTTTTTCTTCCCCGTCTGTGTTGTGCACACATACACACAGCCATTTTTAAAAACTCTTATTTCAGAACCTGAAAGCCTACATCTCTTGTGCAGTTTATTTGTCCTTGCATGTTTTTTTCTTCTGTTTTTTTTTTTTTCAATGTGCTGTCAATTGTTTAACGAGAGCCGAAGCTGATGGAGGTAATTACATATGATGACCCCCTCCTTTGTACGTACAGTAGAGGTGTAAAGTGTGTGTGATGCCTTTAAGACCCGTCACTGTGAAGCAGAGCCTCCCCTCAACCCTGTTGCTGATTTTCTTGTCATTGTCTGTGTTTGTCTTTATGTCTGTGTTCTCGCTGTCCACACAAGAGACCTTCTAGCGCACCTTAGGCACACTCAATGTAGTGTCATGTGTTTATAGTATCACTATGCCTTTATTACTTTAGTATGGAAGAAGAGCTTGTTTCCAGGGCAACTGTAGCTTTGCCTGGGATAGGGATGACCATGGGAATTGATGTTACATTTCTAGCCCATGTTGCTAATTAAAAGCAATATCTGAAAAGAGAAGGCATGTTGTTTTCTTTTTTTTTCTTCAAAGTTAATCTTCTGCTCATTCCTTCTCTTTCTCTCCCTCCTCCCTTCTGTCCTTGCAGTGAATGACTTCACGGTGATCCGTAAAAAGTTCAAGTGCCCCTACTGCAGTTTCTCTGCTATGCACCAGTGCATCCTTAAGAGGCACATGCGCTCACACACCGGTGAGAGGCCCTATCCATGTGAAATCTGTGGCAAGAAGTTCACCAGACGGGAGCACATGAAGAGGCACACGCTGGTGAGTGCCATGTTGCAGTCATTGCACCATAGGAGGCGTCCTGTTACAAATATATATCTATGTGTCTGTACATCATTTAATTATTCAATTTGTGAATCTGACAAATATAAGTTAATTTCTGTTCATATATAGATATCCCCATAACTCTTTTTCAGCCACTTTTTGTTAGATAAATTTTCATTAGCGTGTTTCAGAGTCAGGTTGAGTATGGAAAATGTATTGCAGAGAAAAGGCAGAAGCGACAGGGATAACTGCAGCCTCAAACAGACTGTATATCATCCTTTCTTTATTAGGCTTTTCCCACCAATATCTGAAAAACTCTGGTTTTCCCTGTTTCTTGCAACCCGTTTGCTGATCCAATTTTTCCTTCCTCTTAATTTTCCACCATTTATTGGATACCACACTCTTGGAACCTGCTGCTTCTTAAGCAATGACCTTTAATGGGTTACATAAGTTAATAGGTGACGTTTGTGGAGCAGCAACTGCTAGACAACTGTGAAGTCTTCCTGTTAATAGTATATCCTTAGCAAAGATTAGGAGTTAAATGTATGCTTTATGAATTAGTCTCATGCTATATTAGAATTTTCAGATTTAAAAAAAGTGTTTAATTACTTGTGAAAAATAACTTCAATTTTTTTTTTTTTTATTGAATCACTGAAATAATAACTTTTCAGTTAAACTCATATTTGTTTGAATGTACAATTATGCGTTATCCAAAGTGTGAATTAAAAACATGAAATTATGTGTCTTTGTTACACAGGTCCACAGCAAGGACAAGAAGTATGTGTGCAAGGTGTGCAGCCGGGTCTTCATGTCCGCAGCAAGCGTCGGGATCAAACATGGCTCCCGGCGGCATGGGGTCTGCGCAGACTGCTCAGGCAGGGGGATGGCTGCGCTGCTGGACCACAACGGGGAGACGGGTGGCGACATCTCCCCCGAGGAGGAGCTGTATCCTGGGGATCGGTTTCACGACGACCAGGCAGAGTGCGATGGCGACGGGGAGGGGGAGGAAGAGATGATGGTGGAAGGGGACAGTGAGATTTTGGGGGAAGGGGAGGAGGAGGCGGGGAAGTGGAAGGACTCAGGGATTGCCGCCGAGGCACACAGAGCACTGGACAATGAGAAGGAGGAGAGTGACTCCTCCGCTCATGAGGGGGAGCAGCAGAATGGGAGCGAGAAGGACTTTGCCTGGATCTCGTAGAACCTTTCAAGCCTCCTGTTTGTGGCTCATCAACCAATCTCTGGAGATCTTCTCTGATCTCTCAGGCAGATTCCTCTGCTCACTTTACCCACTCGCCCCACCCACTGTGGGCAGGCCTTCCTTTGGAGATGCTGTAGGGTGATGCACGACAATGATCGAAACACTCAAATGCACACACACACACTTTCTCAAGCTTGACCGCCATAGAAGAAGAGTAATCAAGAGATGGCTTGAGTACAAGGCTTTTTTCCGCTTACCTCCTCCTCTACAGATGCAGTGTTTTTGTGGTTTTTTTTTCTTCTTCTTGAGGGTTCAGGCTGGAGTCCAGCTGTTTTCTGCTCTGTCACAACAGGAATCAGGCTGCCAAGGAGGTGGCCGGGGCTAGACTGCAACTTTGTATGTTTGCCATCACAATCATTGCAGAAACCAAGGATCATAGACAGAGTAAGGAGAGGACAGTCAGGAAAGAGGGGGTCTCAAAGCCAGAGTCTAAATCTATTGCAAAGATTGAGTGTCAGGGTGGGGGCCTGGGAACCCCCAAATGACACATTTTTCCTTTTTGAGTCCTACTGCCACAGACTTGCACTTTAATGACAACTGACTCCTATCAAAGTCCTGAACCCGTGGTTTACATTTTTTGATCTGACATTTACTTACCTGAACAACTCGGTGACCGCACCTACCTTTAAGGATATACCTTATGTCCTCTCTGACTGTTATCGCCAGATAGAAATCACTGAATCTTTGTGCAGATTGCTGTTTATAGAGCCTATGCCTTTTTAGTGGGGGGTCCTTTATCTTTTCTTCTCTTAAGTTTGCTGCCTGGTTGCTATTGATCCATTCCAACAGAAACTGGAGATTTGTACATAAAGATGTTAAAGAAGGGTGAAAAGAAGGCCGTGTGAGACAAAGAGGAAGAGAGAATAAACTTTGCTCTTAGAAATTTGAGAGTTTGAGACGAGACGTTTCAGCTCCGAGAGTCAATGTGAGCACAGAGTGGAACTACCTTACACTAACAAACACTCTTTGTCTCTCACGCTGAAGTTTGTGATGATAGGACCTGAGAGGCAAGTCTCTCACACCTTTTTTCCCCCCCTCCCTTGTTTCATTCTTTCTTATTTTAATTTATCCTTCCTCAGACTTGTACATTCAAGTTTCTCCACACGGAATATGCAGACACTTTTCACAATGACCTTTTTTTTTTGTGCTTGAGTTTCTCCTGCTTTGTAAGGTGTTAAGAAAAAGGATCAATGTTGTGCTTGAAGTTCAGAGGTTTCAGTATTTGTATAAAATTTGATTTGTTATTTATTGAGAAAAAGTCTTTTCCTTTCTGTGTGTTTGCGTGTGTGAATGAGGGTCCGGCGTCCAGAAAGAGTCTACACTGATTTATAAATTTATTTCTGATTTTTTTTTTTTTTGTTTTGTTTCTTTTTCTTAGGGGGGTGGGGCAAAAGTTGTGGACAATTCAAGTGAGGTTGGTGATATATGTCTTAATATAATGAATATCAGAACTATGATTATTGTTGTTGATGTTGCTATTATTAATTATTCATATTAAGTGCTGGATGATAAGCTTTACTGTGTGTTTTTCTTTTATTTGATATTTTCTATCTTGTATAAAAGGAAAGCTTTTATACTTTTGCCTTGTTGTGGACAGCAAGCCATGGAGCTTTTTATCAATCTTTTATCGTGCTGGTTTATGCTTTATTTTTTTTGTCATATTTCTTTATTTTAACTACTGGGGGAAAAAACACATTCACTCTTCTGCTCCTCTCTTAGATATTGATTGAAATGGTTTTTTTCAGCTTATGCTTTTTACATCTCTAATGTACACTAATTGATTAATACGGAACCAAAAAAAAAGAGAAAAAAAAATGTCATTCTAGTACTTTTGTATACATGAAGTGCTTTTGTTTCGCAGTTCGTGTTTAAACGAGTGCTTTTTGCCTTTATAGCTGTGGTTAACATGTTTCGTTGTTGGGTTGTTTTTATATATTTTTTTTCACAAGCCTGTTGCTATCCCTTACAATCAGATTAAAAAAGTGCACATTTTGGTTTTGTTTTCTGTTTTATTCTTGTTCATTATGAAGAGCTGTGTAAGACGGCCGGCTTGCTTTTGCGGACTGCACCCTGAAAATCAAGCAGATGAGATCTTTATTTTATTCGTTCACAGTTCAAATAACACACAAGTACAGATTAACACTCCTCTTTTATGTGAGTGTGTGCAGTCTGGATCTCATTCTGCAATAAAGATTAAAAAAATGGAAAGGAAATGCTGCAGCTGTGATGGTTAAACACATCAGGCTCTGTTGCAGGTGCCATGGATTGTACTGCTGGTCAAAAGAAGTTAAAAACACAGCACAACACGTGATGCTTTCTTCATTTATAACAGCTCTGTTATTCATTGTATTTTTGACCCATTTTTTAAACTGTTCTTTTTTGGGGGTTAAAAAAGACAATAGGGTAGAAATTTTGATGAATGTTAGTAATGGGTGGAAAAGGAGCCCATGATCAGAGACAAATCTGTCCTGTGGTGCTGTTATGGCCACTTAGAGACATCTGGATGTATGTTTGATTTCCTCCCGGAACCCCTCACCTTACACTTTACTCTCTTTTCACATGTGCTGTATGTGCTCTTCCTCATTCCGGGTTGTACTTCAGGAAAACGTCCGCCATTGACCCCTTAATATGTGCCTCAATGACATTTTTTTCACCCGGGTGCTTGCGAGAGCGTCTGTGTGGAAAGATGAGAAAATAATGGTGTCTGTAGGTAGAGATTATCAAGACTTTTTTTTTTTTTTTCTCCAAACGAGACAAATCAGAACTGGGCAACTTCATCTTCCCCTCTTTCCTCGACCTATCTGTGGTCCTAACTTGCATGTCTGTTTTCATTTTTTTCATACCAAAGCAACATCTTCTGCATCTGTGCACGGCGGCCTCATTCCACAGTGCAAAACTGGAACTCTTTGCTCTTTTTGCAGATGAATATGGGTATTCTTTGACGTGTACAAACTGCAATCCTCATTCAGCCTGTATAGCTTGACTGACATGTGAAAATCATGAAGCCATAGATATTGGTATATCTATATTCTACTATATTTCAAAAAAAAGAAAAAATTGGCGCTTTTTACTTTAGAGTTTGTTCCTCTACTAAGAGTGATGTGTGTATACCTTCATATATATGGATTTATATTACTATTATATATTATTTATTTACTCTTTCAAGTTTCAAAAGGTCTTTTGTTTAAAAAAAAAGGTCACACTTGAAGCTTGAGGTTTGTTTTTGTTTTTGTTGGGAATATTTGTTCAATATGATACTGACTTTATAATGATTATTATCATAATCCTGTGTTTGTAACAAAATGTGGTAAATAATCAGAAAAAAAAGAAAAAAAAACTGTCCTGTTTTTACACCTGCTTTGTTTTTGGGCAGATTTAAGTGCTCTTGTGCTGATATATTATTTTGGTTGATAGTACTGATCACAGAACATTTCTTTTGCTGTCCTCCATAAGCCTTCTGTTTCGGTGTTGGGTCGAGACCGCAATTCGTCCAAGCCTCTTTCTAACTTCATGTTTAGTGGAAGAAATAGCTTACCTTTTATTTGCAAATCCAATCAGTCTCAATAAATTTTGAAATTGCTGCTGTAAAAACATTTACTTTGTCTCCAGTGCCTTCTTTATGTTTCCATTTTAGAAAGTGAGGTTGCCTTACTTCCTTCTGTCCACTTGGGGGCAGGCTAGACAAGTCAAAGAAAGCAAGGTGGAAGGAAAAGTCAATTAAAAAATCCTTGTTTATTTCTATAGATTAGAACCCACCTGTTGCAGCCAAAGATGAAAACTAAAAAAATAAATCAATTTAAAGGGAGAGAAAATTTCAAATCTTAGATTTCTGATCATTCATCTTAGTACAACGTCTCCTTGATCCTTTCAAATGATCTCCCCTCTCCAGCTAACCAGCATATAATATATAATCTGGGTCTGAGGACAGATTAATATGCTAGATAGTTAATTTCAACTCTGGATAAACAATTGCTGTAAAGACTTGCCCTCAAGTTTTAGATCAGTGTTTCCCAAACCTTTCTTGACTTGTATGGCTAGACCCAGGATATTTAGATCAGTTAATGGCTATACAACTAAAAAAATATTTTATGGGTTGTCTAAAAACAGTTTAATCAAATACATTTTCTAATCATCAGTGCCTTTATTTCATTATTAATACCAGGGAATACAATCATTAATACAAACAATCTAAAAGTAGTTCAAAGATCCAAAATATGCTTACACATTTAAATAAAAAATGTTTTTGGTGAAAGTACTTTTTTCTAGTTCTAGAAAGATGTAGGCCTTTTCTCAGCAACAGCAAAGGGACGTGCATAAGCTGCCTAAGCTGGTTGGGCGAATTTATACCACTCTTGAATTATGGTCATAAGCTGAATTACTTAATTATTGCAAGGAATGTGAATGTACCACATGCCTCACTTTGAAAAATCCTGATACAGATAATAAAAATGGAAAGATATGTATCTATAGCACTAAAGTCAGAGGCCCCAAATGTTAATTAAAATACATCCACCCATCCATGCACCCTTTCCAGATGATTCCAGATGTAAACTAACCACAGCTGGTCTGGGGCAGACTGACATAATAATAAAATACAGCAAATGTCCATTTTTATCTGTTAACAGCTTAAAAAAATAAACCTTATTAATGACGAACAAGATAAGATGGTCATTAAGTCATGTATGAAATGTAAAAGTCAAATCTAAACATTTAGCTTTTATTTCCCATTTTTACATTCTATATAATAGTAAAGGAAACAAAGTCTAGAGACAAACTTTTGACCGCAGTTTTCATTTTCCATGGTAAACTTGAAAAAAATAATCTAATCAAACTCAGGACTTTTCATGACTGCATTTTATATTATTTGATTTGGAATTTAATTTTAAGAACAAAATGTCACATTTTAATGTAATACTGTACAGTCAAAGGTCTTAAGTCTCCCACAATAATGGGCTCAGAGACGTACAAACTGCTTAACATTTTTACGATAATTAAATAGTTAAATTTAGCTGTATTTTTTTTATTTTCATTGCAATAGTTTTGTTAGAATTGCTTTAATTATAATAAGAAAGAAGCTTTAAACATATCATTAAAAAACAGATACCAGATGTATTCCATTCAGGTTTATTTTTCTTTACCGTCACATTACATCACACAGATCACATTATAAGCATCATACATGTTCATCCATCATTTCCAAGCACTAGTCAAAGGCTTGACATTCACACAAGTACTCCTTGAATGCACCGCTGCTCAGAAAGTGTTTTCTCCGTGTGTCTCTGTGTGTTGGAGGGGGGGGGGGACCCCTGACTAAGATCAGAAGCAGAGCCCATCCAAAACAGGAGAAATCTCCAGTCAAGACCTTAGGCTGACATCACGGTTTCTCCAAAAACTCATCCAGCTCTGAGTGTAGTCAGGCTGCTTAGTATGTTTTGCTTCCATCATCAGCCTAGAGTCCCTGGATACTGAGAGGGGAAATCTAACACATAAAACCCTTCAGTGTTGTATCTCCAAACAAACACATAAAAATGATAATAAAGAATATGAAAAGAATGAGCGATGCTAGACATGCACAACAACATCAAACTCAATCGGAAATCAATCGATGAGAGAAAAACAAAAAGCGTAAGGCTCAGTAAAAAGACAACACTGAAAGAAAATGGTCATTATAGGATGGGGTTTGACAAACGCCTGCACAGACAATACAAGCACTAGAAGGGGAGGTGTGGAGCTGCCATTGCAATGCAATATATGTGACTTAGAAGAAAAATATATTGTTTTTGCTGCTGTTTAGAGAACAAAATGAAAATTGACATTCAAGAAAGCAGCACGCCAATTTGAACCTATTTGGAAAAACAAACAAACAGGTGTTTTGATGCACATTTCAAGGGTTTCGTTTAGCTTAATGTACTGGCTAAAGGCTTGGGTGGAACCACAGTGAAGCTGGATAGCACACAAAGAGAAGAGATGGGAGAAGAAATGCTGTGTCAAGAGGTGAAGCGAGTGGAAAACACTAACAGCTTGCTGTTTGTTGGAATGTAGAGGGCAGGATATAGAAACCCCAAAAAGGTAACAACTTCCATTGTGACCAAAATGTTGAAAGCTATCCTGAATGAGCACAACTTCTTTTTACAACAACAAACAACAGTCATGACAACAACAAAAAATTACACAGACTCAAATGAAATTCCCCAGTAGGCCAAATAAAGGGGGCAAACTGGTTAGAATGGGAGCACAAATGTCACCGAAAAATTCATGAAAAATTTTGTTCCGCTGTAAATTGTCATTGCACAAAGATAGTAAAGCAATACTGCATGGTTGTGTTATTCCATATGATTCAACAGTGTGGCGACAGATGTAGGCATAAAGAAATAAGACAACAAAAAAGGACGCACAACAATCTCTCAAAATGGCTTAACTAGCCAGCAACTATAAGAAAACGACAAAATGATTTTTTTTTTTAAGTTGTACATTCAACAAGTTGTCATTTTTCTCCCCCTTGCCACTAAGCTACAAATACATTGAATCAGTTCACTATAGCTTTGCAATTGCCTTAAAAAAAAAAAGAAAAAACATATATTCTGAGCAACAACAATGTAAAAAAAAAAAAAAAAAAGATATTTTCCTTTTCATATAACAGAGATACAACAAAACAACATGCGACAGCCTCACATATCTCTTTATGTCTTGCTATATGTACAAGGCCCTAAAAACTGCTAATAGTCACTGCATGTTGTGAATGCGCTTCGCTGTTTCCTGCACACCCATTAGCAGTTAGTGTCAATCTCCATCCATCGGTTCACAAGGAAAATGTTAAAGAAAACTTTAGTTTAGACAAGAGATGAACCGATCGAGTTTTTCACAACAATAGAATTGTGTGATGTTTTTTTGACAGTCCGACCAGCCATACAATTTTGAAAGAACACTTCTTTTTGACCAAAAATAGTGAACATCTTAGGTTTTATGTATTTAAAATATAAAAACATGTTTTTTCCCTTCATTGCAGGAAATCAGGGACAATAGTTATATTCTTTTTTCGCTATTCGATTGGTGCATCTCTTGCTTCAAAGCAAATGATTTTTAGAAAAGATATTCTGTTTTGGGAGACTGGTGTGGCTTGTGGACCTGACCGGTCAGTTTAAACTTTTCAGGGTATACAGTGGCAGTATTTGCTTGAATGTCACCCAGCAAAAATTAAAATGCTCCAAATGTAAAATTCCCATTGCAAAATTTGCATGTGCAGTATAGCATAATTCAATCCAGTCTGAGAATTTAAGATATCAAACCAGGGATAAATAATGCAGCCCAAAAGCCTTTTAAACCAGCCTTTTGCTACAGAAACACATTGGAAGTTATAAATCAGACAGCAACTTCAATTCTGTTGCAGAGAACATTCATACTTACAGCTCTCTGGGCAACTTAAAAACTGTCTGGGATACCACTGAAGAAAAATGCCTCATTCTTTTGTCTCCCTAAACTGTGGTACCCTGGGCAGTGAGTCATATTGCTCATGACAAGAACCGCCACTAAGTAGAACAGCAGGGACTAAATAAACTCTAAATGGGTCCTATTCACTTGCAAACCAAAGCTCTAAACACATAAACCTGCTGGTCTTAAAATGTGGGATGGAGAGACCTAGTGGGTGGCTTTTGATAACCAAATGTGCTGAAGTGAAAAGTGGCATCCAGCACTAATAATATATACATACATAACCTTAGTAAAATGTCAAAAAACAGGAACATTTCTTTATATGAAAGGAAGCAAATTGCAGCAGTGTTTGTTTAAAAAAAGCACGTGAACATTGGGAAAAAAGAAAAACTCCGGACAATGAACACTTAAAGCCATCTTCAGTTATCAGGACGATAAGTAGCTACGTACAGAAACTGGAACTGCTTCCAGTCCAAAGCGCTCATCCGACAAAAGGCAAAAAGACCAACGACTGCAGAGTACCACACTGTACTTCCAGTACCACACACCTAGAACTGTCAGCACCGCAGCCTTTAGTACATCTGATACAGAGCGTGAGATTATCTGTAAAAATAACCGGGCAATATTGGGAAACCCCTTGGAGGGATTCTCCACCCTTTTTTTTTTGTTTGTTTATTTCATCAGACTCTTAGAAACAAAAAGACCCTTTCACTTAATAATCTGTAAATACAAAACTTCCATGTATAAAAACATGTCTATGCGCAGTACAGCGTAGTGCAATTTTTTTCAAAGGTCAGAATACCTTTTTTCTTTATATTTTAACTTTTATTGGCACTTGGTGAATTTGGTGACTGGAAGAGGCCTGCTGACCTAGCTTATCTGGAACACAACTGATATATATATAAAAGTTTTACACAGAGCATCATGAGGGTATGAACTGTGACTATTTTTTCTTAATGTTTGCTTCAGCTCTCACTGATAAACTAACAAAGGTCTTTTTTTTTCTCCTTGCAGCTCATCTAATACTAGGGAAAAAATATGTGCCTTTACGGTGACAAGAGGTTTGATGTTGCACTTCACTGTCAGTCAAAACCAAGATAAAACTAGACCTATCAAACATAGAACCCGTCATCTGGGATGTTCTGCTACTAAGACCTGGTTAGCTGACTGTCTGAAGCACTTGACGAATAAAAGACATGCAGCAGAATCTGTGATAGGAAGGCGGCTAATGTGCAGCATAAATGTCTCCATGAATTTACATCTACTGCGTCTCTGCAAACACCTTGAAAGATCACACAAAGAAAAAGATTTTTGTATTTTCATATCTAAATCAAAGCTCTGAAGAAGGGGGTTGGGTGGGTTGTGTAATTTCTACACACTTTAAAGCCACATTGGCTAGTTAAAGATTTAAGGACTACAAGAATAAATAGTTCATCAGTTCATTCTTCTGTTTTTCTCAGAATTAGAGTATCAATTAAAAGAAAGAGGATAAAAAGAAAAAGAGTATTTTCTTACACAAGTTGAAAACTGATTGAGCCAACTCATGGGAAATCTACAAAACATAAGAAAATACAGATTAAACTATTCTGTAAGGATTTGGATTGCTACTAGATTCTAAGATTTTTCTTGTTTGGTATTAAAGGTGTTCTATCCACATTTAAATGCCAATTGTAAGTGCTTTTTTTTTCATTTTACTTAAGAGATAAAAAAAAAAGATTTTAAAGAGGTGGACAGCATTTTTTTATATTTGCAAATAACTTTCTTTGCGCTGGATTTCTACTTAAAAAAGAATCGGGAAGCAAAATGTGATATAAAATCAACTATTTTCAATGTACATATTACTAAATACATTTACCATCTGATGTTTATCTACACCTTGTAAAACCTGCCCATATTTTCATCATCTCTGACATTTAAAATCTTTATTCTAAACAAGTAAGACTGTTTTAGTTAAAAAATTTAAACTCTTGCAAAACCTACCTCTGCAAGATGGTGTTTACAGCTGATGTAATGCTGGTTGACAGTTATTGTAAGAGATGCACCGGATAATAAATCGGCTGGTGAGTGGAAATGGATCCTTTTCAGCTTTCACTGCTGATTTAAATCCTGACTTCAAAAGTAAGATCAGCAGATCGACTGCTGGGGATTTTAACCAGGTTAAACAGATGACAACACACTTCAGTGTGGAGGTTATAGCTGAGTGAAGATGTTAGTAATTTTGGAAAGATGTTCAGAAACAAAATGAGCTGGTCATTGTATAGTATTTGCAACTTTTTAAGTAAATCAAATGAATCCATCTCTTTTGATTGGAAAAGAATAATACACAGAAAAGTTGCTCAATTTGATAAGTTTGAACTTTCAACCTGTGACTCTAATGAAATTTTTTTATTTTGCTGTTCATTAGTAAAAATCGGTTTTTAAACCTAAAAATGTGTGACATAAATATAATCATTTTCAATGCTTTTGTATTAAAAAAATTCTCAGAGAACTTAAATTTTATATCTATCTGGGCAGTTTGAAGCTCTACGAAAACTTGAGTTTGGAAACCAGCAACAAAGCGTTGCACCGATGCATCTCTGCTTACTATAAAACCTACAAACCAGCTTATTGCAGAAAACTGTAAGAGATGGGTCTATAAATCAAGATGTTTAGAATACAATCTCTACGTTTTCTTTTTGAATTCAGAGTTATCAGTCCGACTGGGGCAGTTACAATTAACATGACTAAAACAACATAGCAAGAAAAACCTAAATGCTGTCATTCCTCTGATTGCACCATGCAAATGCAAGTTGATTCAGCTGCTTACTGCTGAAAATAAACTATACAGGTAATATATATACTACTCTCTGGGGCAAACCGGGGTTACAGTTATACTTTAAAAGATAATGCGTTTATAAAAGGATGGGGCATATTTGCTTAATAAACTGCGTGCATCTTTCCAAAATATTTTGGGAGGTCAAAGGAGAACTCTGTACCACGCGTTGTGAATGATTTAGTGCAGTTATGCTGATCTAAAAAAAAGTGTAGCAGGCTGTTAGAAATCAGCCAAATGAATACATTGTCTGTTGCTAAGCTGTGTATTCAATTTGCAGTCTAGATTTCCAGTAAAAAGGCAGAGCACAGTGTTGTTAGATCTTATTTTAAAACTGATAACTGTAACTTGAGAATCTGGCAATTTGATGCAGACCCCTAAAAGGTGACGATGAGAAACAGATCCGCTACAGTGATTTCAATGAGCACATCCATTGTTAACCGTTTAACCTCAGAGAAGAGCCACGGCCCATCAAATAAAAAGTAGCTTACATAATGCTCTTACAAGGGTATAACAAAAAGCTTATTTGTACTCTTCAAACTCTGTTTTGAGTTTAGGAAAGCGGGAAAAAAACAAGAATCTGATCAGCATTAAATTTGTTTTCCTTATTTGACCGTGAGTGACTGTCTTAGAAAACATCTCCAGAAGTGGATAAAGTTATTCTTTTCTCATTGTGTTTGGGAACAGAAAAGAAATAAGGCAACTCTTTCTCCCAGCTGGTCCAGAGGAAGCAGCACTGAGAACTTTGCCCTCCTCTTCTCTGTGGTAAAAAAAAAAAAGAAAAAGAAAAGAAAGAAGTCAACCTCGCTATCACTGCGAGCGAGGAGGAGCTCGTCTCCCAGAACCAGTGGAAGGCAACTGGATTAGTCGGTAAATCTCTGACAGGCTTTTTTCCATCGACAGGCTGTGCACCACATGTCTCTCTTCTCCATGCCGTACACCTTTCGGCACTTCTTAGCTTCCCCACGGGGTTTCCTTGGAAACAGCAAATGTGACAGTGTAAGGACAAGCACAAACACACCTTCCATTCACAGACAGACAAAAAAACAACAACACCAATAACAAAAACAACAACATGCATATTTAATACTCGAAAATGCAACCACATCTGCATGACTCTAAAACACCAGGACTTTCTTGTTACAGTTTAAAACAAGATATTTTAGTTTTTTCCTCAACAATCCACGTGGTTTTCGAGTGGTTGTTTCGATCCCATAGTGAAACACAGTTTAATAAATGTAAAGACTATTGGTTCAGTAGAACCAATAAATGCTGAATTAACAAGATAATAACATTATTAAGTGCATTATTATCATTCAGATCTTTCATTCCTCATTCATTTTTTAATTGAATTTAATATATCACTAGATTGTCAGTGGATGCTTATTCATAAACTAACTGGACTAGCATCAGGGACAAAAACATCCTGAATGGGACAACCATAATTCAAAGGTGTAGCTTAACCCAATAGAGCTGGGAGCAGCTTTAAATGACAAATGAAATTTTAATGATTAAAAAGCCTTTTTCTAGATGACTTAATTGCAGATTGTATGAATAAGGCTTATATATATATATATATATA